>NC_059365.1:23180000-23480000 GCF_019703515.2 Myxocyprinus asiaticus
AATCCAAAATAAATAAAAACTGTGTTATATTTTAGCATCTTCAAAGTAGTCATCCTTTGCCTAGAATTTGCAGATATGTACTCTTGACATTTTCTCAACCAACTTCTTGAGTTATCACCATGGGATGCTTTTTAAATAGTATTGAATCTATGTTGGGCACTTAATGGCTGCTTTTCTTTATTATTTGGTCCAAGTCATCAATTTATTTATTTATTTATTTTTTATTACTATTTAGTTTTATAATGAAATAAATTAATATGGTGGCACAATTATATTTTTGTCTACAAAACTAATTTCAAACATTTAAGCATACACCTTCAGATCAAAAGATTTTAAGATCATGAAAAACATTTCAGTCAAGTTTTTCAAAACTTTTGACTAGTAATGTGTGTATATATATATTTCCTTTATATACTTTCATTAAGTGAGACCAAAGAAAATATTTATGAAATGAAAAATCATTGATCATAAAACGTCCTGGTTACTTTCGTAACCTCCGTTCCCTGATGGAGGGAACAAGACGTTGTGTTGATGTAGTGACACTAGGGGTCGCCCTTGGGTGCCCCAAACACCTCTGATCTTTGAGAAAAGGCCAATGAGAATTGGCAAGTGGAATTTTCATGCCACTCCCCCAGACATACGAGTATAAAAGGAGCTGGCTTGCAACCACTCATTCAGGTTTTGTGCTGAGGAGCCGAGACAAGATCCCGGCCATTTCAGCGGGTAGTTCAGTGTTGCCCAGGGAAGACGCGGGTTCACCAATGGGGGAACTGTCTCACGGAAGATACATCACACAGGGTTACATATGGGCAACCAGTGCATGTGGAGCACCTACCCCAGTACAGGGCCAAGTTAGCACATGTACTGGGCTGGCAACAAGTTTCTCCGCAAACTCGCCTGCCACAGGGCTAAGGAGGAAGGACATCCAGGGTCCATGACTGGGGGTAAAAAGCGCATGTCTTCGCCTCCGGGAGGGGAAAGGCGCTATACACAAGCGGTACACCCAGCCAGCTGTCCCGCAACTTACCTGCTCATACCTGACAACACACGGGATGAGACCGGCTCAACCCGGAGATTGTAGAACCTCACGAAGGTATTGGGTGTTGCTAAGCCCGCTGCTCTGCAGATGTCTGCTAAAGAGGCGCCACTGGTCAAAGCCCAGGAGGCTGCCACACTCCTAGTAGAGTGTGATCGTAGCCCCAAGGTGGGTGGCATGTCCTGGGCCTGATATGCCAAAATGATGGCGAAAATGACCCAGTGGGTGATCCTCTGTTTGGAGACAGCGCTCCCTTTCCACTGTCCTCCAAAGCAGACAAAGAGCTGCTCAGAGCGTCTAAAGCTCTGTGTGCAATCCAAATAGATGCTCCAAGCGTGGCTGGAGCGCTGTGTGCAAAGGGCGTGCAGTCACCGGCTCTTGGACAGGGCCACGACTGCATTGGCATATCAACTGCCTTGAGTTGCTGGCAGTATTGCTCGCTCTGCGGAGGCACTGAGAAAGAAGATCCTTCCTCAGGAGAATTTGCCGGGGGGGCTGTTGCGAGGAGCGTGAGGTCTGAGAACAAAGTCTGGGTGGGCCAGTAAGGTGCTACTAGGACAACCTTCTCCTCGTCCTCCCTGACCTTGCACAGCGTCTGTGCAAGTAGGCTCACTGGGGGGAACGCATACTTAGCGGGGCAAGGGCTGCCTCTGTGACTTTCGTGAAGGTGCGAGGTGACAGGGACAGACCGAAGGGGAGGACCTTGTACTGGTATGCCCGGCCCTTGAAAGCAAACCGCAGGAAGGGCCTGTGTCGAGGTAAAACCGAGACGTGGAATACGCGTCCTTCAGGTCTACCACTGCAAACCAATCTTGATGCCGGATGCTTGCTAAAATGCGTTTTTGCTCAGCATCTTGAACGGGAGTCTGTGAAAGGCCCGGGTCAGTACTCACGGGTCCAAGATTGGCCACAACCCACTGCATTTCTTTGGTACGATGAAGTAGGGGCTGTAAAACTCCTTCATCTCAGCAGGAGGGACAGGCTCTATCGTGTCCTTCCATAGAAGGGATGCGATCTCCGCACACAAGGCAGCGGCGTTCTCACCCATCACATGCCTGGCGAACTGAATCGCATAGCCAAGTCAGATGATCCTGGTCAGCCATCGAGACGGGTTGGGGAGTACAAGCCATGCCCCCAAGCTCCGGGTGAGGGGGACCAAGGGAACAATCGCGTCGGACATACTGGTGGGTGGGGCCTCATGGCAGGGTGGAGCCTGAGGCGCCACGTTGGGGGGCCTCGAGCCCCGAACTCGTGGCACTTACCTGGCTGTGGAAGAGCCGGTGTTGCTGCCACAGGGGAACGCCCTTGGCGAAAAGCAGTGCGGGATCTTCATCCACGCCTCGGCAGGATGTGCTGGATAGCCTCCATCTCCTTCTTAACCATTGAGAACTGCTGGGCAAAGTCCTCGATGGTGTCGCTGAATAGGCCAACCTGGGAGATGGGGGCATCAAGGAATCATACCCTGTCAGCCTCCTTCATCTCGACCAAGGGTGGCGATCCTGGACCACCAGGGTGGACATCACCTGCCCGAGAGACCGTGCCATGACCTTCGTCACCCCGAGGGCGAGATCGGTCGCCGAGCATCAATCCCGGGTCAGAACTACCCTCGTGCAGTTCTCTCTGCGCCTTGGCTTGGTGCACTTGCAGGAGAGCTATGGCGTGCAGGGCGGAGGCGGCCTGTCCAGTGGCACCGTAGGCTGTAGTCGCCAGTGATGACGTAAGCCTACAGGCCCTGGACTGAGTCTCAGACGGTTCTGCCAGGAGACAGTGTTTTGCGGGCACAAGTGCACCGCAACTGCCTTATCCACCTGGGGAATCGCCGAGTACCCCCTGGCAGCCCCACCGTCGAGGGTAGTGAGAGTGGAGGAGCCCATAAATCGGGTCTGGGCAGTGAAAGGTGCCTGCCACGATCTCGTGAGCTCATCATGCACCTCTGGGAAGAAAATAACCAGGGCAGGGTGCGGCAGCGAGCGGCACTCTGAGCCCAGTAACCAATCATTGAGCCATGAGGGTTCAGGGGGAAGTGGAGCCCGACGTTCCACTCCAGCCCGACGTTCGCAGCCACCCGGGCAAGCATGGCCGCCAGCTCCGCGTCAGCCTGCGACTGGGCGACCGCACCCGAGGGTGGGAGCCCAGTCAAGTCCTCTGCGTCAGACTGGACGAGCCCGCTCTCCGATGCTTCTCCGGCAGAGAAGCTCCCATCGAGGTCCCCAAATCGTCCCCAGTGCTAACCGCCTCAGCCTCATACCCATAGGTAGAAGGACCGAGGCGGGGAGCCGCTGGGGTGGCTTTACCTCTGACGAAGGAAAGCCACGACCGCAATGTTGCCATGGTCATGTTCTCGCAATGAGGATATGACCCATCCACGAACGATGTCTCCATGTGGGCAGCACCCAAGCACGTGAGACAGCGATCATGGCCATCCGAAGCAGAGAGATAGCGACCACAACCAGGAATTATACACAGACGGAAAGGCATCTTTAAAAAGACGCTCCGTCTGTGCCACTTTTTAGTATGAAAATATACTCTTTTATTAGGAAGAATATACTCTTTTAGCTGCTGAAGCGCCCAGTGGCGTTCTCTGCACACCACCGGTGCAAGAGGGGGAGAAACCGCTGTAATGCGCCGTAAATCCAACAGCTTTCGAGGTGAATGGATTGGCGGAGGAATTCAGCTCGCTGAAAAACATCCGCTCGGCTCCAAAGAAAAAATCTGAATGAGTGGTTGCAATCCAGCTCCTTTTATACTCGTATGTCTGGGGGAGTGGTATGAAAATTCCACTCGCCAATTCCCATTGGCCTTTTCTCAAAGATCAGAGGTGTTTGGGGCTCCCAAGGGCGACCCCTAGTGTCACTACATCGACACGACGTCGAGTGAGTGACAGATAGGGAACTGATTGCACTTAATAGCCAAGCCAGTTGTCCTTATGCCACCCTTATCATTTCTCAAAGGCAATATATTTATGTGGTCAGGTATTAATAGTTGATCCTATTAGATCTTTCTATGCAAAGAACAGCCATCTGAATCAATATCCTGACAAGCATGACAACCTACATAAGATAAATTCAGATTTGGAGAGGCACTGCTAAGAGAAGTAAAGAAAGCAAATGATACTTGCATGTTTGGCTTGATCAAATCAAACAAGGCAGGTACAGGGTTCAGCTTTCTGTACAGCACAAATAACATAACATGTGCATGCCGGTGTGTTTGTGTGTGGTTTCATGGTTTCAATGTGCATATAAAGCTGGAAGTTCATATCTCAGAAGGTGTATAAAAGTTGCAGGGGCTGAAAGGTCAGTCTCTCACCTGAAGCTATTCATCACCCTTGCTGAAAAGGTCACATAGCGTTCCTGTTAGCTCTACTGAACGAATACACCACCTCTCACCTCCAGACAAGAGAGGCCCATAGAGCGGTCCTGCGATGTATGCACACCCCCTCTTCTTCCTTCAGAAATAAACAATGTGCACTCACTACCCACCCAAAGCTCTTTTACCCCTCACCGTGTATAAAAGTCAAGTGATTTCCACCCACTTTTCACTGTAACTCTATGGCAATGCTCCTCACCTAAGCAAAAAGCACAGGAAAGTTTTACTTTTTAACCTCGTCATAAATATAAATGAATGTCTCCAGTACTTTACCCATCCTTCAACTTTAGCTATGGCAAAAGATCTTCCCTGTAGTTTCACAACCTTCATATGGTGATCTCAGAAAAGAGGTTAATGTACTGTATATCCATTTGATCCCAAAGGAGTTGATAATGCACAGACTGAACTTTTGAGATTCTGCTAGCTATAATGAAGTTTATATTATTGCTATTGCATCAGGGATCTTAGACTTATGTTTTTTTAGTTTTTGCAAACTATTTTTCACTTCTTAGACCATGTCATAACCAGGCATGTTGGACAAGTTCCCTTTTGTAGAATTCGAGCTGCGTAATCGAACTGGGACACGCCCTGAGTGTCACGTGGTCTGAAGCAATCACAACAATTTATTGGCTGATGGTGCTTAAGCGACGCCCCTATCGAGCTAAGTCATGGGCACCATAAAGGCGCTCGCTTCATGCCATCGAGTCAGATTTTCTGTCCTTCAGTGCACAATCTCGTCTGGCTCGTGTTGTACCAACGACTCGCATTGAAGCGAGGATCATTATTATTCTCCCTTTTGAGTGGCAACACAGGATGGAATTTAAGAAGAGACTCATGTCGTTTTATACAGTGTCATTTCAGAGCGATATTAATGTGTTTTTTTTAAATATTACAAGGGTCCGATGGGGACAGCGGCGCTGTTCGAGGTTCGCAATTTCTGACCATGAGGAGTTATCCCCACTTGTTCCAGTTACACGGCCTCCAGACTGGAGATCCGTGTGCGGGGGCAGTTTGGGATTTCGGCTTTGTGTCTGAGAAGATTGGAGTGCGAACGGACATTGGATTCTTCCTTGTGTTTGTCGCCCTCCCCTTAAGCGAAAGCTTGAGTCTCGTCAGACATGCTTTGAGGCCTAGCTCGGCGGCCATTTTCTGACAAACAAGCATGCAAAAGAGTTACCATGCGTGTCATGAGCCGTTGCTATTAAAAACGCTGTATGAGAGAATTCGTCGTTTGGTGGTAAGGAAACAAATTGGCCCCTTTGTCCCTATTGTCTTTTTCTGTGTCGTTCTGGGAGAATGCACATGAATAAGGCAATGGAGGAGTGTCTGCCTGTCTGTCGGCTTGTCAGCAGCTGAAAGGCATTTTGAACTGGGTACTTAGAATGATAAAGCATGGTTATGTAATTCAATTCATGCGAACCCTGCCAGTGTTCTGTTCGGGAAGCCCCATTTTTGATTCAGGAAATTAATTCTCTCTTAGAAAAAAAGGGGAAATAGAGGAGATTCCCCCTTCTCAGAGAGAGTATGGCTTTTACAGCCGTTATTTTCTGGTCCCGAAAAAAGACGACACTTGCGTCTCATTCTGGATTTGAGACGTTTGAATTCTAAACTAATGAAATTTGGAATGCTGACAGAATCAAATAATGTCACAAGTGCAGCTGGGGGATTGTAAATAATGGTAATACATGGTAAATAAAATACAAATTCCTGTTGACTGTATAAAAACTCACTTTATAACTCAGCTTTGGCACCACTCTGTGGATATTTCACCAAGAAACTGGAGCTCACACGTGCTCATATGCTCAATACTTCCAGCTTTGGCCGCTTCTTTCGGCCACAGACTGATTTCAGCTGAAGAACTTTCAACCTACTGTTGCCAAATTCACAGTGAGATCAGTCTGGAGGCAACCCAGTGCAATGCAGCAGGAATAGAAACCAAGTGACCAACAAAATATTTTGTCACAGTCATGGCCGGTTAAAGGGATAGTTCACCCAAATATTCAAAGTTTGCAATCATTTACTCATCTTGATGTGGTTCCAAGCCTGTATGACTTTAGGACATGGTGTTAGGTGTGATTGTAATGTAGCCATTTTATCAGATGTTATGTTCTGCAAAGAACCCTGGTGCTGTCATGGCCTCACCCTGATGTTTTAAGAGACCTCTGACCCAGCATAAAACATGAAAGTACTGCTAGCCATTACGTGCAATACCAAATTGGTAGCTCAACTCAAGGTTGGCTTGCCCATATGGTGGGCTCTGGTATATGTCACAATGAGGGACTGTGAGAGGTGTTTGCATGTGAACTTGCAAGCAGATGAAAAGGTGACTGATTACACCTGTGCACCACCTCCCTCTCTCCTTCCAGGTGTTGTATAGGTGTGAGACTCAGGCTGTCTCTGTATTTATAACAAATGGGTCAGAGGCCCGTGCTGGATTCAATTAATTCCATGACGAGTGAACCTGTTTTCAGCAGCCAGGCGTGTGATTTAGTAGGAAGGTGGAGTAATGCCATAGCCTACTTAATCATAATTATTTCTTAAGCCTTGACATCTTTTTTTGCAGAATCAGTGGCTCGCTTGTTCCCTCATGCAAAAGGAGCTTGTGTACAGCAAAATTTGAGATCACTAAGAAATCACTGATGCAGATTTGTGCATAAGTGTTTTCATAGGCTATGTGCACGCTGCATGGTTATAGTAGTGAAAGCCACATTTAAATGCTGGAGTGCCTCTTCAAAATTCTCGCTCTGTGTGTACGAAATATAGGAGTCACTTCTGAAACTGCAATGGTGGATGTATTGATAACCATATCAATATTTTGGCATAGATAATGGGAGTAAAAACAGAAGAGAAAGACAGTATAAAAATTAGCAAATAAGTTAATACACACATCATGGTTCAGATATTTTCTAGTTAATCAAGTTCAGTTCCTTATACACTAAACAGATTTAATGAAAATTTAGTTGTCATTACCTGAATTTTTCAGGAGTGAATTTCAATGTAGAAAGCAGTTGTCAGTCCTGTAAATAACCGAACTCTGTGTACAGAACAGGATTAAGCACTCAGAAGAGAATTTACATGTCATGTGTACTGTCCTTGTCCATGGGTCTTTTACACAGGATCACAGAACATGAAAAGGTTCTATGGCAGGCAAGGCCCAGATGTGCCTTTTTGATTTTCTATTACCTGCATATTTTGACAGACAAGTAGGAACTCTGTTGACCAACTGATCTTTAATTATGGTGTGACAAAGTTGTATAGTAATGATGTGTGTCCTCTAGGCAGGGAAAAATCTGCACCCAACAGCAGCACAATAATGTTATTCTCAGAATTCACAAAAGCCATGCAATTTTGTAGCAAGCAGAATGTGGTCATGATTCTAACCATAACGGAGGACTGTGAAATCTCATTGCTGTATCTCTCTCAAAGTGTTGATAGAACTACCACACTGCAGCTTATCTGAGTGGAACGAACAAAATCCTCAGTTTCCGAAGACATATGGCAGAGAAGCCTTAGAGCTGAATCTTTATTCGTTGGTTCAGAGTCAGTTTCAGGAGGATGAACAAAATAATTAGAAATGCTAAAAGACTTACGGTACAATGGTGACTTTTTTCATGCTGAACGAACAACAAACATTTGGGAATAATGAAGATGCTAAAACATATTTTTGTGTGTGTGTAAAAGATTTGATTGATAAATTGGTAATTTTTGTAATTGTTACCAACTGTCCAAACTACAACCCCAGTTCTGAAAAAGTTGGGACAGTATGAAAAATGCTAATAAAAACAAAAAGGAGTGATTTGTAAATTATAATCACCCTTTGCTATATTGAAAGCTCTACAACTACACATTATATGTTTTACCATGTGAAATTCATTTTTTGTTTTTGTTTTTAATGTACAGTAATTTCAAATCATATGTTTGCAACACGCTCCAAAAAAGTTGGGACAGTTGAATTTTTACCACTGTGAAACATCACCATTTCTTCTAATAACACTTATTAAGCATTTGGGCACTGAAGACAAAAGTTTGTTAAGTTTAGAAAATGGAATATTCCCCCATTCATCCATTATGTAGGTCTTTAGGTGCACAATTGTACGGAGTCTTCATTGCCATCTAATGCGCTTATTAATGTGCCACACATTCTCAATTGAAGACAGGTCAGGACTGCAGGCAGGCCAACCTAGCACCCACACTCTCTGCTTACACAGCCATGCACTTGTAATCCAGGCAGTGTGTGGTTTTAAGTTGTCCTGCTGGAAAATGCAGGGACGTCCCTGGAAAAGATGGTGCTGGATGGCAATATATGTTGCTCCAAAATGTGTACATATCTGTCTACATTCATGGTGTTCTCCAGATGTGTGAGTTACCCATGCCTTGGGCACTGACACACCCCTGTCCCATACACACACTGACTTTTACACACATCCTTCAGATGAGACATTAAACCGAGGTCCTGACTCTCTGTGGTCATTAAAAATCCCAGGGCACTTCTGGTAAAGGATGTAAGGGTGTAACCCCGGTGTCCTGGCCAAATTCCCCCAATTGGCCCTTCTCAATCATGGCCTCCTAATAATCCCCATCCATTAATTGGCTCTATAAATCTCTCTCCTCTCCACCAATAGCTGGTGTGTGGTGAGCGTACTGGTGCACTATGGCTGCCGTCTTATCCTCCAGGTGGATGCTGCACACTGGTGGTGGTTGAGGAGAGTCTCCTGTTCACTGTGTAAAGCGCTTTGAGTGTAGTATCAGAAAAGCGCTATATAAATGTAACATTCATTAATTAATTCATTCATTTTGGACCTGATGCTAATAACAGCTTGGATGGCCCTTCTCCTCTTTGGCCCATATAACACGATGGCTTTGTTTTTCAAAAACTTTTTGAAATGTGGACTCTTTGGACCAAAAAACACAGTTCCACTGTTCTACTTACCATCTAAGATGAGACAGAGCCCAGAGAATTCGGCAGCGTTTCTGGACAGTGTTGATGTAGGGCTTCTGCTTTGCATAGTAAAGTCTTAACTTGCATCTGTGGATGCAGCGGCGAGTGGTGTTGACTAACAGAGGTTTACTAAAGTTATACCAAGCCCATGTTCATTATATCCATTACAGTGCTGGATTATTTGCTGCAGCATCTGTTGGCAAATTGACAAGTCTTGAACAATTCATGCTCTTGAAGGACTAGGCTGTTTTTACAGGCTCATTATACAGTATACAGTACTATGACACAATTGCCTCACCTGTTTAACATCTCCTATTTCACATCGCCTTGTTATTTCAACTCGTCAAATTGTTATAAGTCTTAAATTGCCCATGTCTCAACTTTTTTGGAGTGTGTTGCAATCATCTGATTTAAAATTACTGTACATAATAATTATTAAGGTAAAACATCATATTATGTGTCGTTGTTGTGCTTTCAATATAGCAAAGGGTGAATATAATTTAAAAAATCACTCCTTTGTGTTTTTATTAGCATTATTCATACTGTCCCAACTTTTTAGGAATTGGGGTTGTATAAAAATTGATCAGCTGAAATATCTCTTGAAATCTTGAGCAGCCAACATTCAAAATTATCAGTGCATTGGTTTTAGGTTACAGACCTGGCTTGGCATATTCTCTAGCTTTGAGGCAAGAGACATGAAACTAGCACTATGTAGGACATTTGTTGCCTCGGACAATGGTCAATTATACAGTAAAGGAGTAATTTATCAAGGTAGCCTATATGTGGAACATACAGCAACCATATGCAACAGATAAATGATATCAGATCTTCTATTTGTTGCCCTTCCCCCTTAGTAGTCTTTGGCTCAACTGTAAACTGTCCTGGGTTAAATTTGATTGAACATACAGTAATCCAGTGCATAACCTCACAGGCTCCATTGTGACCCACAAGCAGATCCAATTTTCTGTCAATGTATGTTTTAGAATGATCTCAGTGTAAATTCATTGACTGTAGGTCTTCTTCTGAAATCAGTCTGTGCTAACCACAAATTCAAACCATTGCCCCCAGTGGCCAAAGCTGGAAGTGTTGTTAAACGTATGGGCACATGTGAGCTCCAGTTTCCGGGTGAAATGTCCACAGAGCAGCGTGCAAAAGCAAATTGTATTTTTAGTGTAAACGATGTAATGCAGTGAACATGAATTCAAATTTTATTTACCTTTCACCATAACCCAAACCCTAACCATCAGTGGAGAGAAAAAAAAAAATATAATCTTTGAGGGAAAATGCAACCTTTGAATCATGCTTATCATTGATTATGTGGATGTGATTACTTACTAGTTTCCATGAGACCAGAACCCATGTCTCTATTAGTAGTGCCACAAGAAAACATAAACACAAATTAATTGATACAACAATGTATAATAAAGATGCAGCTTGTCAATAACTCAGCAGACTGGGGTCAGTTATTCAAATATAAAATAAAATATTTGATTGGACAAATAAAAAAGAAAGGAATGCCTATTAATTACATTAATTCATCTAGACATATTGTGTGTACTGTCATCTCAAATGCAGAGGTGGGTAGAGTAGCCAAAAACTGTAGCTACTCAAGTAAAAGTACACTTGCTTTAAAAAAAAAAAAGAATTACTCAAGTAGAAGTAAAAGTACTAACATAAATAATTACTTGCGTAAGAGTAAGAAAGTATCCAATTAAAAGAGTACTCAAGTAGTGAGTAACTCATTACTTTCACAAATGACATAATGGACGTTAACTCCCCTGTATTCCATTACATAATACACATTGAACATTTATTATAGAATTATTTTTATTATTATTATTAATGGAAATTCTGTCATCATTCAACATCATGTTGTTCCAAACCCATATGACTCTCTTTCTTCCATGCAACACAATAAGGATATTTTAAAAATAATGTTTGCCTGAGTCACTATTTACTTTGAGTTAATGTGTTTTTTTTCTTCCATATTTTGAAAGTGAATGGTGAATGAGACTGTCAGTCTCTAACATTCTGTCTAACATCTTTTGTGTTCCACAGAACACAGAAGGTCACACAGGTTTGGAACAACATGAGGGTAGGAAAATTGTGACAGTGACAGTTATGGCTGAGCTATCACTTTAAAGTAAAAGTTTACCCAAAAATGAAAATTCTCTTATCATGTACTCACCCTCATGCCATCCCAGATGTGTATGACTTCCTTTTTTCAGCAGAACACATATTATGATTTTTAGAAGAATATTTCAGCTCTTAATGTCAGTGCAATGCAAGTGAATGGGTGCCAAAATTTTGATGCTCCAAAAAGCAAATAAAGGAATCAAAAAAGTAATCCATATGACTCCAGTAGTTAAATTCATATCTTCAGAAGTGATGTGATAGGTGTGGGTGAGAAACAGATAAATATTTAAGTAATTTTTTGCAGAAATTCTTCTCCCTGCCCAGCTGGGGGTGATAAGCAGAGAAGAATGTGAATCACCAAAAACAAAAGAAGAAGAATGTGAAAGTGATCTGTTTCTCATACACGGCTATCAAATCGCTTCTGAAGATATTGATTTAACCACTGGAGTCTTATGGATGACTTTTATGCTGACTTATGTGATTTTTTGAGCAATTCTTCTAACAATCTGAGAAATTCTTCTAAAAATCTTCATTTGAGTTCAGCAGATGAAAGAAAGTCATACACAGCAGGCATGAGGGTGAGAAAATAATGAAAGAATTTTCATTTTTGGGTAAACTATCCCTTTAAGGGCTCTTGTCAGATCTGGATGAATTTGTAAATAAGAAGAGAGGTTTGGAAAACTTTCTAGTAATAATTACAGTGAAAACGTGAGCAATGTTCCACAGGGACATTATATATAATGCTGAAATAAAAAACAAAGCAAGCTCACGCTTTATTAATGCCTTCTTTAGCTATTTCATAGCTTTTAAAGTTCTGCGTGGATTCTTAGTTCAGTGTAGTTACAGTTTTCAACGTCAAAAGAATTTAGATCATTAGTTCTGTACAGCAGTACTGCTGCTCCCTAAATGCAGAGTACACAGCCTGGATAGGGCACCAACCCCCATGGCACAACACTCTCTTCGCCATACAATAACCTCATGCCTGCACATCTCTCATTCGCGCACCTCGCTGTGCACGAGCAGAAATGCTGTCTGTAACTTGGATGTTTACATGTATTTATACAGTAGACAGTTTAATCCACATGTTAAGGATGTTTCCCTGCACTAATCAGCCCAAAGTAGCTGTGATAGCTTCCAGAACCCCCGCAAAGGGCTCATGGTAAATGCGTAAATACTGCCCATGACATGCAGGATGCGGGACAAAGCACACTGATATATTTCTGAACTGATTTAAAAATGTACACTTAAAAACTGAACCCACAACTTACTTCAACGTGCTGCCTTAAGTTGGAGCTGCAATTTTAATCTTGAAATGTCTGCTTTTCTTGGTGTTAAATAAAGGCACTGCATGATGAAACTATTCTTTTTTCACTGTGTGGAGCAAAGAAAGTGTTTCACTTTGTTTGAAGAGCATGATGCTGCAGCAGTGATGGACTCGGCTCGAGTGACAGTCTGTGACAGCGTGCGCAGCTGTGTGAACTTCTGCTGTCATAAAAGTGTCATTCAGTAATCTCTCAATAAATTACGCATTAATTAAAATTAAACCCAGTAATGTAATGACAGGAACGCCCATTGTAATGAAGAAAAGTGACAAAAAATTATTTAGAAGTGTACTCGAGTGAGAGTAAAAAGTACCCACTTTTAAACCTACTCTAAAAGTAATTATTTTTTCAAAAAGTTACTCAAGTAAATGTAATGGAGTAAATGTAGTGCGTTACTACCCACCTCTGTTCAAATGTATTCCAAGTGGTTCTGCTTTGCCTAACTTTTTGTACTTTACACAACTTATTGTAAGTTTATTGTTTATTGTGTCTGCATGTTGCAGGAGGTGATGTCAGGCTACACTCATCTGTTATCAGAAGAAGACCACAGGGTGCTAGCATTTATAAAGTCTAGCACTGTTTACTACTGCTGTGATACTTTAAGAGCAAAGCAGTTAGCCAGTCTTTGTAGTGCCTACTGTTATTAACTGATAAATAATTTCTGTCTGTTCTTTCACTAACAGTTAGAGGGGACTTGTTTCGTTTCATCCCTTTTGAAAACAAATCAACACCGTCTCTAACTCGGTCTGCCTTTCTTTCTCATCATCTACCTCATAAGAATAATTTTCATTAGTAAACAAAACATGTGAGAATAGGAGTGAAATCTAGGAATTTAAAAAGCAGAATGTCACGAAAGACTCCCCAACAAATTTTTAAAGCTTTGAAACGTCATCTGGAGAGACAAACTATAAAAGTAGTAGATTTTTTTCTTCTTAACTCACTTGTTTTTCTCCTCTCCTGCCCACCTCTCTTGGTGGCATGGATTAATTGGCCATGTGCTACTGTGAGGAGCAGTCTATACCAATTAGAGACCTCCAAATCCATTGCTTGGCTGGGTTAAGTAGGCCATGTTAGTCCTGGCTAATTAGAGGAAACCATAACCAGAAAGAGAGATAGCATTCAGGTCAACAAAAGCTCAACTCATTCCTCTCCTCCTGCTTTACCATGTGCATCAGCATCTACTTTTCAGGTGCAAGAGTAGACTGAAATTTATACTGATGATATACCCACAAATAAAAGAAGACATGCTATCATGTCATAGTCACTTGAAAATATGGAGATCCCTGAGGCTGTGTTGGTGTGTGGACTACAGGAGCAGATTAAAGAGCAGAGTGTAGATAAAAATATACATATTTATAAATACTTTCCGCCTATATTCTCTACCTTAGCTGTCATCTCACAACAAAGAATAAAAGCCCTGCTACAGTTCAGCTTTTGCTTTCAGACATATTTAAACCTTTTATGGGTTCTCTTGTGTCCTTGTGGGTGTCTTATGACCCTGTGTGGTAGGTTTAAAGAATTCTCACTGGTACAGCATTCAAAGAAATTCCTGTGCTCTCCATACAGCATGCAACGGTAACTTCATGGAAACCCAGGTTTTCTTGATACCCATATCAGAATAAAAATTACAAGGACTTTGTCTTTGACTTTGGTCGCTCCAGTAATCACAGTTATTCATGATATAAGCAAGATATACATTCATTGTTTAATATAAACATAGAATATAAAATACAAGCTACAATACACAGATATACAGTACAATAAATGAAATAATTAATGATGAATGAATAATCATTCTACGTATTGTGTTAATTCATAATGGAAACATATTGCTCAATATACGTAATATATGTATGGGTAACACTTTACATAAGGTTGCATTCGTTAATATTAGTTAACGCAACTGTTAAAGTGAAAAATGAACAATAGCCTTTTGAGCATTTATTAATCGTGGTTAATGTTAAATTCTACATTAATTAATTTGGTAACACTTTATAATAAGGCTGCATTTGTTAATGTTGGTTAACTACAATAGTTAACATGAACTAACAATGAGCAATACTTTTACAGCATTTATTAATCTTAGTTAATGATAATTTCAACAAATACTAATACGTTTTAAGATTAAATGTTAAATACGTTAACATTAATGCATTATGAACTAATATGAACCAACAATAAACAATTATATTTTAATAAACTAACATTAAAGATTAATAAATGCTATAAAATATATTGCATTAACTAATGTTAACAAATAGAACCTTATAGTAAATTTTATCAATATACTGTATGTGACACTTGTTTTAGAGATTATCCCAACAAAATGTAATTTAGAAGAGAAATTTATTTTATTTAGTTAATATATACGAGATTGAAAAAACAAAAAAAACAAATGCACCATTATCTGCTTTACTGAGCCGAGCAGGAAGACAATGTTAAAATCATCTTCAAATCACTCGTCAGTTCTGTAATTTTCAGCAGCTGATGTGCGCTCAGACCGGCGGGAGCTAGAAGAGGTGTAAATAAAGTGATTGCCACTGGAATTCATTGCTGATGAGCATCCCATCTAGCCATCAATATACTGCCCCACAGGGGAACAACAACACTGTCAACGCCTAACAATATTGTGAGGTTTTTGCAGCTCAGGTGATTACAGCTGTTGTCTCACTTTCCTCTCTTCTTTCCCTACTTTGTATCTCCTGCTAATGAAGGAGCAGATTAATTAAATTAGCTTTTTCCGCTCTTCAGCTAAGACAGAAACAGAGTAAGAGCTTTTCTCCTATCCTCATCTAGTCAAGCTGTTTACCATTAACAGTGAATTTATTTCAAGGGTCTTTACAAAATAACTTGTATAATCAACATATACTCAAATTCACACATGCAGATTCTGCTTTAAATGGTGCATTCTTGATTTTGTATCAACATAAAATTTGAATGAAATAAGCTTGCACATACACTCATATAAAAGTTGAGTTCTAATATATGTACATGGAAAAAGTATCTGGTATAATATAATGACATTCTTGTGATGTATTTGTTGTTTGTACAAACCTTTATTTTGTCAGAAGAATACATAGCTACTTTTGAATGGCCATCAATAGAGAAAAATGCTTTTTGGGCCCAGATGGTGTAGTTACAGCAACAACCAGATGCTGCTACTACACCATTACATGGGCAAAAAGCATGTTTCTACTGTACATTGATGGCCCTTTAAAAATATTTAGCAGATGCTTCAATATATTATAGATATTTCAATGCCGTAAACAATAACAAAGTAATTACAATGCTACTGCGTATGCCTGGTCCTGAAGCATTTCCAGTAGTTCAATTTTTAAAACCCAGACCTGTCTAAACAAAATGACTAGCATGTCATTTTTAGGTCTAGCTAAAACATAACAAAAAAGAGATATACAAGAACTGAAACTAAACAATGAGATGTCATTACAGTATCCTTTAAAAAGACTTTGAGGTAAGGTAACAAATTTCTCAAAGGACATCAAATGTTTACCTGAAGTGACATATCCAGACATGTACAATTATCTTGTTGACACTGAGTGCATCTATAAAAGTAAGGCGATGAATCATAGTTGATGAGTGCATCATAGTTTAGTTGCTTACAATTATTTCCTAAGCTCAAAGGTCAAGCATTTATGATTGCTCCCATTATAATCAATGAAGCTGTTGACATCGAAAGTGCACTTGCATAGCTTCAGTAATTATAATGGGAGAGATCTATAAGGTCACTTGTAGAGCTTGTAAAGAAATACTCTCTGACATAACTAGCCAGCTGAACTCTACTTATCAAAAATGTATTTCACTTACCAGAAATGGAAGTGTAGTGGTAGTTCTGTCAGGAAGACTCGTAGTAGCATTACACCATTCATCCAGTTCAATCATCTCATCCACTCATAATCCAGCATCTGCTTTATAAACTCTGCTGCTGTCTTTAATCGGTCGTTGTGTATGATGTTTTCACCCCCCATCCACCCTTTCACCACCAGTTTATCCCATCCTGTCCCATCCCATCATCATCTTCCGGCAGGATCTGACAGATCGAGCAAGAATCTGAACGCTGAACTGTGCTTACTCCAAAGGAAATTATTCTATCCCCATGATCATGATCATTCTCATTTATTCTGAGTCTTTCCAGTAGAAATAAAATGTGTGCTGCATATCCTACAGTTGTTAGTACGTATCCCGCCGTCTAACATTCAGTTCAGACATCCATTTGTTTTGTTTTTTCATAAATCTAAACACTTTCATTTTCATCTGAATGTGTTTGACATCCAACCGTAAATGTTCTAAGAACAGAGAAGTCACTTTCTTTAAAAATCATCTATAGATTGAATGACTGAATGGATAGAATGGTGTATATGTTTTACAGATGTCTGATTGTTTGGAGGACTCAAAAGTATGAAATTAACTTTTATTTTTCCCTTTTTGCTGCCTTTCACATCACAAGTATCCTCGTTTTTGTGGTGTTGTCAGCCAAGTAGCATTGCCATGACATCCTTTTCCTGTGGATCTAGAGAGTGATTAGTCACATGGCATGTATGGCTCTGCTAATTGGCACAAAAAAACATGAATGCGGAAATGCATCCTTCAGTAAAAATGGCAGATTTCAGCCATTGAGATTAATGGGAATGCTAACAGATAGTTTTCTCAAGATATAATAAACCTCATTTGAATCCTCTGGTTTCATTAATGAACAACAGCCCAACAACAGTTACATTATGGCACCATGCCTCCTATGATGTTTGGACTTCTGTCTCTCTCCTGCCTGTTTGTCTTTTGTGAAGTCTGGATATAACACATAGGTAGTGCAATCCTTAAATTGACCAATTATATATATAAAGGTCTGTAACATCTTGAAAGAAAGTAAAGCATGTTAAAGAAACAGGGGCTTTAGAAGACTATACACTCCCCTGATATTCCTCTAACTCTTGTTTGAGTGAATAACTTTAAAGCTTGTGAAACTCACCTCACAGTGGAGATTTATTTTAATTTTTTTATTTTTATTCTATTTTTTTTTTTGTCACTAGTCCACTAATCATTTCATCGCTAATCAAACGCTCCTCCCTCTCTGTTAGGGTAGTCAAGCTGAGGGTCAAACCTCAGTCTGGGCCAAGAGTGGGATTTCCTTTCGGTCCTTTTGTCATTACCCTTGGTGTAATTAGTGCCACTGAAATCCCTTTTGTCTGTGAAGAGAAGGAGAATAAAAGCTTCCAAGCTCGGGCGTGTGGTCTCCTTTCTTCAGTGCATACCTTTTATTTCCTCTTAACAAGCTTATAAAATACGTCTTCAGGCTTCAAACTGGGATTGTGTTGTGAAGCTCTGATAACCAAGGGGCCTTACTTCTGCCTACTCCTGGGCTCTTTTTAAAGTCCTTCACATGGTTTATCTACCAGGACATAATTAACTCTGTTATCTCAAATCTCACAATGTTGGAGTTTGGAAGAGTATCGCTAACAATGCTTTTGATGCATTTACAAAGAATAAAATTATTAATGTTTCAAATTTTTTCTGAAGCTCGGTAAAAACTTCTGTAAGTAATTGTCAGTGGAGGATCTTGTTTATTTGAGAGATGTATCACTAAAGAGAAAATACTTGGCAAAGGCCTTAACTGTAACTTCCTTGCTCCCTCACAAAGTGTGAAAAAAGTACAAATAAATAAATAATAATAATAATAAAAAAGAAATGCCATTCTTGACTAGTTCAAGAATTCAAACATGACCTGTATAAATTTTCTGGAAAAATAAAAATTAAATTTAAATAAATAAATAACATTATGTTATTTATGTTATGTTATAAAATTATCCACTGACATTAACTGTAATACATTATTCACCAGTTTGTTTGTTTTTTGGATAGATATAGCAAAAGTAACATTAAACCCTTTTGGCATGTGTCATAACATTCTATTCTGCTGTCAGCACAGTTACAGTCAAATAATATCACTTTAAGAGTTCATAAGCTCTTTTTACTAAATTAAACTAAGAGATGCTGTATTTGGATTGAATCCATAACACACTGTTAACTGTAATCAGAATGCTGTCATTAACATATCCCAAAACACCCCCACTCCATGTTTCCAAGAGACTTGGAAAAAAAAAAGTGACTTTTGCCTGGTAGTTTTTGCAGTATTAATGCTGCCACAGCATTGGTCCTTGCACATAATTGCATCATTTAATAGTAAACAATGACAGACGAGAGGAACAAGGCACCATGAACAGAGTCTGCTTCAGTCTCAGCCATAAACACACATGCACTTTTGGATGTGTATTAGCATTGTCCTTTCATATGTGCTCTGAATTGCCTTTTTGTAGTCCTGTATACCCTCCATTTATCTTTTTTCTCTCGTGTCTGTTGTTAAGGGGCAAGTTCTCCAGACGGCAAGAGTCCTCTTTGCTGCTGAGGCATCTGCTGCTCTGAGCCACCCAACACCCTGCCATTTCTCTCTCTCTATATAATTTCTTCCTCTTTCTGATGGATAAAGCTGGGTGCATTCAGGGTAGGGTGAATTCCCCCCTTTCCCAACCCATAGTAATACAGTCTCAGGTCTCAGTTTGCAGACACAATGGGGCTTGGAGAATTGGACTTGAGATAATTGTGTTGCTATCCCATTTCTCCTGTAATGGAATCTCTCATGAGTGGCGGGAGCAGCTTAGCAGATTCTGAATGGCGTCTGTGCTGATAGCACCCAGACGAATCCTTATGTCCCACACCATTTTGGAGATAGTCCTAGCTGTACTTTTTTGATTACTTTGTGTGGAAAACTCTAAATCTTCCCTCTTCTGCGTTTTCTCTTTTCTTTCTGAAAAATGGTCTTGTCTTTTTTAACTCTCTGCTTGGAGACTACTAAAAGACAGGTTCTTTGGAAAGTGCAGTGATTTGTTCAGGACTCATTAAGGCTGCTATAGAGAACAGTAGGCACAGGGTGACACAAAGAAGCTTTGTGAGTTCTTTACTTTATTGCATTTAACTGTTGCACATTAAAACTATGTAACCTCCCTTTATATATGACCATAGTATAATTGACAAATGTCCAAGGCAACCTATTTCCTACATAGCTCTGCTAATTTTATATCTCTTATAATACTCTGCAATCCTTTTCTTCTCACATAAAACAATAATTTCAACTCATATCCAGCTGACTGTATCCAATATACAATATATTTATGTCTCTCCTCCTCCAGCTGTGCTTTGCTGAATTTCAAAATGTCCTCACTCTCTTCTGATTATATGGATTTACTCTACCAAATCAACAATTAGGGTGTTCTCACGCCTCAGAACAAGACCCATTTGAAACATCAAACTGCATCAGTTATACATTAATGCACATACTGTATAGCTGGTTTAGTCACAAAGCGTATAACTACAGCAGATCGACAAATCTCAAATGTAAAAAATAAATAAAAAAAAATCCACTGGAAAATAAATTCACCAGGCACATTCAATTTATTCAAATCCTGAATTGTTGAGATCTATAGGCCCTTTCCCACCTACAGTCCTGGTATTTTTCCCTTAGTAACTTTCTAGATGATAACTCTCATGAGGAACAGCACACTTTTGGAGACTTTTCCTCTTTTGCATTCGCAACAACAACAAAATCAACACCAACAGCGGAGGATGCCAGGATTGGAGCTACAGTTTTATTAGGGCTGTTTTATTGAACTTTGGCATCCGAAAACGTAGGCAGCTACCTAATCAGTTAATGGTTTAAATGACAGCATTTTTGGATGAATGGATCTCTTAAGAAAACTGGTCTCTGAACAGTTTAAAAAGCACCTTATTTTATCATACCTCCTTATACAGCCTTCAAAGGCAGCATTTTCCAGTTTTTCGACGCAGCCTGTGTCTTCTGGTTACGGATTAAGACTGGGCGCGTGAGCCGCACGAGTGATGCTGCGTCCCCAAGTTGCAGTTAGAGGAGAAGGGAGGCGGTAAGACACAGCACACGCTGAACTCACCTGACATTGAAATACACTATAAACCTATTTATCAACACAATCTTTCACAATAAAATAACTGAACATAAATTACTGAACTGAAATACTTACTCATTGACTTAAAATAAGACATTGTGATGCAAGTTAACCACGCAGTAACATGCACACAATAATTCCCTCATGTAAACTAGATTTCATGATGGTTTTAATTACCCAATCTCGATAAACATCTTATTATTCTTATCCGTCATCCCAGGAACAAATCTATGTAGTAATCCAGAAATCACTTTATTTTCTGTATAGTCACACAGTACAAACATTGCAGATGCGATGAAAACTCAAAGCGTGTCTCACGATGTTATCACGCAGCAGTGTTGCTCATCTCTCGCACACATACTGTATGTGAAACGGGTGATCCTCTTTGGATACTTTGTTGGTTTTATATTATTTCTGTTAAGGAAATTGAAAAAGTAGTGCAATCCTCTGAGTAGCAGGCTAGCAGCTAGTTTGTTTACAAATGGCGGCTGTGGACACCTCCTTTCTCAATGCTTTGTGTGTCATACATTTTTGACCAATCACAGGCTGCAGCACCTCCCACAGTCCCCAGTAGACCCCAAAAGTACCTACCCCAGAGTAGGAGCTAAAAATGTCCCCTAAAACAGCTTCAAGGAACTATAGTAACCCTAAAGACAAAAGGTACAAGTCCCGGGGAAAAGTACCTCAAACGGGTTTTAGTACCTGCAGTGGGAAAGGGCCGTATAAAGTCTATTGATTTTATACTTAGTTCTAAATTCAGGACTAAAACTCTCACTAAAACTAATGGTCAGACTCCAGGAACTAAGCTCAGAGGAAACACTTGTAGTCTGTTGAACAATGGCAGGACTAGAGGACACTGTTATTACAGCTCCCTAAGAGACCCTTTGCAAAGTCTGATGATTAACTTATATTGTATACTCCATTATGAGTGGGAAAAGCTCAGTTTTGATAAAAACAGGTTTAAACTACCATATTATCGATTATTCAAGAAAATAAGCAACTCATGTCTTAAAAGTATAGCAGGAATAATTACAATATACCAAATTTGACTGCATTGGCTACTATAAATCTCATCAGATCTCCCCAAAGTGTGCTTTATTACAATAATAATAATAAAAAAAATAAAAAAATAAATAATAATAATAATATATATATATATATATAAAAAGAGAGAGATCACTTTGATCCCCGGAGAGAAATTTAGGTGTCACAGCTCCCTAGACAAAAATATGCTGTGAAAAGGTTTTGGAATAAATACAGCATAAATAAAATATGAGAACAAATAATGTAGAGGCTAACATTAATAAAATAAACAAATGCAAGATATGTCCCTGTAGTAGCTTTGTACTTTGCATTGTAGGTGAAAAGTGACTTTGCGATGAAAGAGTCTTGGTGCAAAATGTAACTGATAAACAGATGTATTGGCTAGAGAGCCAGCTCAGGCTGAGTTCTGCACCCTGATTGCAGGAGGGAGGAAGAATCTGCGAAAACGTTTTCTCGTACAGCTTGCTGGGAGCAGTCTGTTGCTAAAGGTGCTCCGCTGTGCAGTAACAGCACCATGGAGAGGATGAGTGGTGTTGTTCGCTCATATTTTATGTACAAAAGAATAATTAAATTCAGACGGAACACATGTTAGCATACAAAAAATTATGAGGACTGTTTTTTTTTTATTATATATATATATATATATATATATATATATATATATATATATATATATATATATATTACGTATATAGCGTAAATACCTGACAAATCAACTTGTGCCATGGTTCAGTTCACATAATGCTGAGTTTTGTTGTTTTTCTCAGGATCAATCTGTAAATCAGCTGGGATTAGCCTTACCTTTTAGAACTCAGGATTCTAGCAAACAAGCCATCTATGGATAACAGTTAGTTATACAGAGTGTTCCTTTATGTGGCACCAGCTAGAGGTGTCTTTCTATTTAGCACCCATAAGGGGGCACTGTGGTTGCATTCATAAAGATATCTCATGCAATGAAACTCTCAGCAGGCTTTAGAAGAATTATTTTCATGGTCTATGAATAAAAATCATTTCTTGGAAACTCTCACGCTCACTTTCCTTATGCTGACATTATACATCCACCCTGTGCATTTCAAATTCGAAAGAACTGGATACGTTATGGACTGCCCACACATATAGGCACACAGCGTATTAATATTTTCTTTCAATTTAAGGATGACTTTAGTCCAAACAAATTGATTTGTAGACAAATGATAACTCGTTCATGAGGTAAAATACATGTGGTGCAGTTTCAGTTTGCTTTTAAGAGGCAATATTAACCCCCTGGATATGATTATCAGGAGCATTTATACATTTATGAGGGCATAATATACAGTGTGTCATCCCTTTACGTCAAATACTTACTTTAAATCAATTCATTAGCTACTTCTCAATTATACGACCTCTCATTTTATGGCTTAATATTGGCCTAGAATAATAATTAATATTTAGATAAATATCAGAAACAAAATACGGATACATTTTTTACAGGAGCATTTTATGTTTGTTTATGTTTTTCGGTGGCATTTTTGCCCTGATCTCCCTTTAAAGGAATATTATGGGTTCAATGCAAGTTAGGCATCAATAGAATTTGTGGAATATGGTTTGATTACCACAAAAAATTTAGACTTGTCTGTCTTTAAAAAAGTGAAAATCGAGGTTACAGTGAAGCACTTACGATGGAAGCGAATGGGGCCAATTTTTGGAGGGATTAAAGGCAGAAATGTGAAGCTGTAATTTTATAAAAGCACTTACATTCATTCTTCTGTAAAAATGTGTGTATTGTTTGATTTGTAAAACTGTTTAAATCTTCATTTTTATGGACGTTTTAGGGTTTACGGTGTTACATTGTCATGGCAAAGAAGTTGTGAAATTGGATATAACTTTACACAGAGAAGGTTAGTAAGCGATTTTATCAAATTAAAATCATGTTTATATGCAAACTGTTTACGCATGTGGCTATACTTTTGAAACAGTGAGTATTTTAAAGTTTAAGGATTGGTCCCATTCACTTTCATTGCATATGCCTCACTGGAACCCGGATTTTTGCTTTTTTAAAGAAAATGATGGACAAGCTGAAATTCATTTTTGAGGTTATCAACATTATGCCAATGATGCTGACAACTGAGTTAAACTTGTACTGAATATTCCTTTAATATCAGACCCACTAACATTCTGGTGCACTATGACTACCTTCGGATTCAAGGTGGATGCTGTACACTGGTGGTGGTTGAGAGTCCCCTGTTATCTATATAAAGCACTTTGAGTGTATTCTCAGAATAGTGCTATATACATAAGTGTAAAATAAATAAACAAATAAATTCATTCATTCATGTTATTCATAATGGTAAAGATGTATGAATGAGTTTTCAGGTCTGGATTTTTTTTTAAAACATTTTTTTTTTTTTTTTATTACCATTACAATGTAAATCATGAACTGTGCACAGAAAAGGATAACTTATTCTCTCATTCTTTTCATCAGTTGCTCATTCTCTCTTTCATCATTTCAGAGTTTCTGCTTCTCTCCACTCTTACTGTATATTGTCTAAATCTCCATCTTCCTCTCCTGTTCTTTTTCATTTACTCTACATGTTCTGGCACCCTGCCTCGCCTTCCTGTTAGCTGCTGGGGAGAGGCTGACATTTAAATACAGTATGTGGAATTTTGAAGTGAGAATCATTATTTCTCCATTCTCATTCACTCAGCAATGTATTTACCTGACAAAACTCTCAATCACGGGCCACTGCAATCTAAACCACACTCTTTATTTATGCTGAGGCTGGTCAAGAAAACCACTGTGCTTACATACAAGAAATGAACATGATGAAGAAAAGAGGAATGAAGGTTTGTGAGACAGACAATAAGACAGAGAGCACAGCTTAGACACAAATGGATGTATTGTATGGGCAAGGGTTAGCACAAAATGGGGACTCACTGGGGGAAAAAAACTTTCAAACGCAGTGAGATAGAGGAAAGTGAATTGTGGAAAGTGAAGACAGGCATGATTAAATTGTGGCAAGTTTGAAATGAAAAGTGAAAGATGGTGATAATATAAAAAATTGGTATGTTTGGACATTAGGTATACATTTGGATATCATTACAGGTACTGTTAAACTTGGTTCGAACCCAGTTCGATTCCACCCCCTCCCCCTGTCCTCACAGGTCTTTTTTTAAATTGTATTATTTGAATCCAAACTGCAGTACATTTGCAACATCAATGTGAGTACCACCATGAAAAGTACCTTTATAAAACCACCAAAATGTCCACACAGAATGATGAATGCAAGCTGCATTTGGAAGGCAACAAGTGGCTATAAAAAATTTATTGAACTTTATACAACAGTTAGTTCCGGTCCTCGAATTTGATTGGACGAGAGGCGTTCCAAGAGTGCTGATAGCTCACACCATCAGCACTAGGACACTTTACTCTTTGTATATCTTACAATTGGAGCAGATTACTATCATAATACAGCTGAGGAATAGAGTTAAACTAAAAGCTGCAGCATGTTCATCACTGTAACAGATGCAGGTAATCACACGCTCAGTCTCTCTCTCTCTCTCTCTCTCTCTCTCTCTCTCTCACACACACACACACACACACACACATCTTTGCTTGTCCAGTAGCTTGTTAGAAACAGCCCAATCTGTCATTACTAGTTCTAAAGTGCTTTACCTACGGCTGAGTCACAGCCGTGCTGATATCTGGAAATACAGCACTCTTGCTTGAGTGAGTTTGCTTTAATGATAAATGTGCCCAGACACATGCTTAGATGCATATTATATATAATCAATAGTGGTTCACTTCCACGAGTTAGGACAGACTGTATAATGTAATTGGAATTGACAAATAGTAATTGCGAACCATAGTAAGTGCGAACTGTGTTCACATGAGATTTTCAGGCAGACTTGCTGGTTGCACACCACAGTTCTGAAAACTGCTTTTGCACCAACCAAATGAATCAAACTCGGATGTCAGACAGATTTGGGTCCAAACCAAAAGCTCCAGTGTGAAAGTGGCCTCAATAATTTTGCTAAGGTCTATGCTTTGTAAGAAAAATGGTAATAATAGATAGTAGTAGTAATAGTAGGATGTTCGCACTGCTCACCCAGAGTGAGGCACTGAAGGACTTGTCATAATTTGTCAGTTGTCTTTTTTAACCACATAACATATTTTTCATTTTACCAATATTCAAATGATCACAGGCGTACTTAAAAAAAAAGTTTATAGCTGTTACCATTTGTTTTGATGCGGCAATGATTTATGAAGTCAAACAGATATACCTAGTAAGTCCACTTGAGCCTTCTCCCAGTTCATCCAGCACTTATTTTCACCAAATTTTTTAGTGCCAACAAGAGGAAGGGCTGGTATCTTTGCTATGAATAACTATTAAAATCACATTACACATTTATAAATATTTAATCTGTCCTCCAGTGCATCTGCTGCTAAGTTTAATTTTAAATTTTGTGTACAGCACAAAAATATACATTTATTAGCGCCACCATGTTGAGATCATATGACCAGCCAAATATTGCTCGTTTTATCTCAATAATGCATTGTAAATGGAAACTTTTACTCATGAAATAAGTTAATCGTGACAGACTGCAAACTCTACATTTCTACATTGTCACTGTAACATACTGTTTTTGCCTGAGTGCACCTTTAACTGTTCTGGTCTGGAGTATGATCTAAGGCATTTGGGGTGTGGGGGGCATCAGCAGGTGCTGTTTCACCTCTGCTGAAAATGCACCCTGTTCAGCCTCAGGGCTCTTCTGACATGATCACACTGCTACTACAATGTAACCCTCCTCATTCCTTCTACATACTGTCTGTGGAGCACACACAACATACAGGATAAAAGAGAGATCGAACACTACAGTCTGATGAGCACAGAAGAGTGAGAGCGTAAGGTTGTAAGCATGAAAAAGAGGAAAAGAGGTGAGACTGGAGGAGAAAGTGAAGGAGATGAAGAGAGAGAGAGAGAGAGAGAGAGAGAGAGAGAGAGAGAGAGAGAGAGAGAGAGAAGCTGTACATCTGTGGGGAAAGTGTGTCACTCTTTTCATGAAAACCAAAAGCTGAGAAATCTCACTCTTAGAAAAGTGAGGATTCCAGCTGTACCGCGGCCAGGCATTAAAATCTCACACACACACTTATTTAACACACTCCCTGACATCCCTGCACGTTCACCCTTTCAAATTGTCTGTTTGTACAGCAGCAACTCTGCACCACATGCTAAAGCTAATTAGTAGCAAGGATTTTGCTTGTTAATTGGCGCCCTCAACAATGCGGAGGTGAGTTGCCTTCAGAATCCAACCCTGCTTTAACAAAAAGGAAGCATTTATGTTAATTCCCCTCTTGAGCCTCTTTGCTCCTCTTTCAAACCGTTTCCCTCACATACTATCTTGCTAAGCCTTAAACTATGGTATTCTTGCTTTTTTTTTTCCATCTAACCCCCTTCTAATGAACGTTTTCTCCCTCATTTATGCTATCTCTTGGAAAGCCAGTGAGAGCTCTCTCTTCCTGAGGGTCTGGATTTTGACAGGTGGAGTAGTGGCCTATGGGGGGCACTCACAGCCTATATTTTCCTTATACAGCCTCTGTTTGGATTCACTCCTTATGCTAATAATACCCGTAAAAGACCATCACACCATAAGCCCAGTTCATAGGCTAGCCTAAGTGGAGTGGGACCTAACGAGTGTGCATTAAGCAAGGTGCTTTAATTGAATGTGTGTGCCAGTGATAAATCTGAGTAAAACACCTCTTTATATACTGTATATATTTTTTTCATTGTGAGATAAAGTAATAAAATATGAGATTGCTACAAAACACTTCACTGTAGGCTGCCATATAAATCTAAATTCAAATCTTAAAAGAGGCTTCAAGTTTCAAGGAGATATATGAATGTATCACACATGTAGGAGTTTTCAAGAGCTTTGACAATTACTTTTTTTTCGAACTCTTCCTCATTCACACTTATCCTCCTCTTTCTTTCCCTCTGTAATACCATATGCACATTAAAAACAGCAGATTTTTGCAGTGTTAGTTTTTACTGAAATTAAGCACTAGTGACCTGAACGAGGGTGGTCATGCCAGAGCATCTGTGTCACACATAAGAACAATAGTCATAAGGGTTTGGAATGGCATGAGGGTGAGTAAATGATGACATAATTTTAATTTTGGGGTGAACTATCCCTTTTAATACAAATGGACATATGGTAATGGTCCTTACTCAAATGCTGCCCTAGGTGTGATCAGACATGAGCCACCCCACTACACAAAACAAACAAGCAAATAAATAAATAAATTAATGAATTAAAATGACATATATTGTATACTGATGCTCACTATTAAATAAAATACTTTACCAACACAGGTCTCATTTTATGGCGTTATTTCTAGCAGATTTAAAGACTACAATGAAGCTATTTAAGGAATGTAGCGAAATTATATCAAATAACTAATTTAGATCTTTCCCACCATTATATGTAGCGAATCTGGTAGTATAAATGTACACGGGATGGGTTAAAGTACCTGCGTACCTCCACCATTATATGTAGGGAAACAGTATGTTTGAGCTAGGAATTCAATTAAACTGTCCTTATTCTACATTATTATGTAAGGAAATTTATAATGGAATTAGTCGTGTTCAACAACCATTATAAATTAGATAAATGACAAATAACTAGATTATTTGAATGAATAAAATTCTCCACCATTAAAATTGTAATACAACGTCTCGTTGTATCCGCTCACAATTTCTATTGTAAGGAATTAGCTTTAATAAGGGAATTATGATTAATTCTCTTATTGGAGTAATATTATTCTCATGGCTTTTTGAAAATAATATTACACATATTTAGGTACAGCTTTGAAGCTAAATCTTTTAAAAACAGGGATGAGATTATTTATCAAAATATACCAGAGTCAAATTATCTTTAAAAGGGGAATATGAATATTTAATCATAACTTGTAATAATCAATTATAAATATTTGGATCAGTTAATAGAATTAACTTGATGTAACTGAATTAACATTACAATCAATTAATCTTTTTGTCCAGCGAACACTCAGTATTGATCGTCTATCAACTCTCAGAAAGGATATTTTTTGTGGCCACAGGAAAATAACTCTTTCTTAGCATGTAGCTGTGATCAAATCGTTAAATTGACGTTGATTTACAAGCAGACCAGAATCAGCTCGCAAGAATGTACACAAAAGCTTTATTTAACTAAATCACGAACACATAACTAATCTAAACAAACACATACACACAAATCACGCATACATGGGAAATGGAAAAGTGAAAGTGAATGAAACCGGAACAGAACAGGGGAATGAAGCTATGAAAAGAGTCATTTAACCATCTGAAAGGACCATCAGTTTCTTACTTCAAAGCACCTTTGTTAACAAAGGGGTTCACAGCTTATACTAAACCTCTGTTTAGTTAGTTAATTGTATGATACTTGCAATGCCTTGGCTGTTGAGAGAGAGCCTGGATGCAGTCTCAGGAGAAAGTCTTGATGGTTCCTTGAGTCAATGGTGTTGAAGTTGCAATCAATTTCTTCCACATTGAATGAAGAAATTATGAACTTGCGGTGTTAGTTTGACTCCGTTATGGTCGAGGAAGTTACACATGGCTTGATGTGTTAAGTCCTGCCGGCCCGTGACCTCGTGGTTGGACCGGGTGTTTCCGGTCCCACACGAGCAGCAACCATGAGCAGAAGGGAGAAAAGAGAAGAGGGAAGAGAGAGAGAGAGGGAGGTCACTCCGACAGTGACCTTTAACTCCTGAGGGAGGTCACTCCTCTCGAGTTTGGCTTGACCAACGAGAAAGGTGCAATTTTCCAGCAGGAAAAGTTCCTTTGTTTGGAAGCTGACTCATTTGCATGATTGGAGTAAGCTAGCAGTTTGTGCCCCTTTATGCTCTGATTAATATAACAAACATACAATGCATGCTATAAGGGGGTGCTATACTACAATGTTTAGGGAATCACACAATGCTTAATTTGATAGAAAGCATGATACCAATAATTTTACATTATCTAGTGATTCTGTCATAAAGCACGCACAAAACGGTATACAGTACAAAAGACACTATATGAGACAGTAATAATCATACACACAATGTCCTGAGGATATGCATGTTCATTTATAGAACAGCTTGTCTATAAATTAGTGAGGAAATTAATCAAATCAAATCACTTTTATTGTCACACAACCATATACACAAGTGCAACAGTGTGTGAAATTCTTGGGTGCAGTTCCGAGCAACATAGTAGTCGTGATAAAGACATATACCAATTTACAATAAACATCAGATTTACAACACAATTTAAAATCTAATATACACATAATTACACACAACACAATATACAAATAATAACATACAATGTACAGTATACAATACACACAATATAGAATACACATTATACAATAAAAAAGTATATATAGTATATATAGAATTTACAGTAGGTTGTATTGTACTGTATTGACATTCAGGCTGTCGGTTGATAGTAAGTTGTTAAGAGAGAATATAAAATAATAATAATATAATTTATGACAGTCCGGTGTGAGATATAAGAGTAATAAAGTGCAGTGCTGATGTATTTGATCGTGGGAGATCAAGAGTTCAAAAGTCTGATTGCTTGGGGGAAGAAGCTGTCATGTAGTCGGCTGGTGCGGGTCCTGATGCTGCGATACCGCCTGCCTGATGGTAGCAGTCAGAACAGCCCATGGCTCGGGTGGCTGGAGTCTCTATTGATCCTCCGAGCTTTTTTCACACACCGCCTGGTATATATGTCCTGGAGGGAGGGAAGCTCACCTCCGATGATGTGTCTGGCAGTTCACACCACCCTTTGCAGGGCTTTGCGGTTGTGGGCTGTGCTATTGCCATACCAGGCGGAGATGCAGCCAGTCAGGATGCTCTCTACAGTGCAGGTGTAGAACCGTGTGAGGATGTGGCAGTTCATTCCAAAGTTCCTCAGCCGTCTCAGGAAGAAGAGGCACTGATGAGCCTTCTTCACAATGGCTTCAGTGTGGATGGACCATGTTAGTTCCTCAGTGATGTGGACACACAGGAACTTGAAGCTGCTGACTCTCTCCACTGGTGCTCCATTGATGGTGATGGGATTGTGTTCTCTATCTCTTCTCCTGAAGTCCACCACAAGCTCCTTTGTCTTGCTGACGTTGAGGGAGAGGTTGTGCTCCTGACACCAGTGTGTCAGAGTGTGCACCTCCTCTCTGTAGGCTGTTTCATCATTGTCAGTGATCAGACCTACCACCGTCGTATCATAAGCAAACTTAATGATGGCATTGGAGCTGTGTGTTGCCACACAGTCATGTGTGTACAGGGAATACAGGAATGGGCTGAGAACACAGCCCTGTGGGGCTCCAGTGTTGAGGGTCAGTGATGAGGAGATGTTGCTGCCTATTCTAACCACCTGGCATCTGCTTGACAGGAAGTCCAGGATCCAGCTGCACAGCGAGCTGTTTAAGCCCAGAGCCCGGAGTTTCTCATCAAGCTTGGAGGGCACTATGGTGTTGAATGCTGAGCTGTAGTCTACAAATAGCATTCTCACATAACTGTTCTTTTTTTCAGATGGGAGAGAGCAGTGTGTATTTTAGATGCAATAGCATCATCAATGGAGTAGTTGTTGCGGTAAGCAAACTGCAATGGGTCAAGTGAGGAAAGCAGCACAGAGCAAATGTAATCTCTGATTAGTCTCTCAAAGCATTTGCTGATGATGGGGGTCAGAGCAACAGGACGCCAGTCATTTAAGCAAGTTATTTTGGATTGCTTTGGAACAGGCACAATGGTGGATGTTTTAAAGCATGTGGGGACTACAGACAAAGAGAGGGAAAGGTTGAAAATGTCCGTAAAAACACCAGCCAGCTGGTTCGCGCACGCTCTGATGACGTGGCCCGGAATGCTGTCTGGACCCGCGGCTTTGCAGATATTCACCCGTTGGAAGGATTGGGTTACATCGGCTACAGAGACAGAGAGTGAACTAACCTCTGTAGCTTCGGCCGCGAGAGCTCTCTCCACGAGGATGGTGTTATTTCCCTCAAAACGAGCATAAAGTATTTAGCTCATCCGGGAGAGAGGCAGCAGTGTTTGTGGCGGAGTTTTTATTCCCTTTAAAGTCCGTGATGATGTTAATTCCCTGCCACATGCTTCTAGATTTGGTGGTGTTAAACTGTCCTTCAATCATGTTCCTGTACTGACGTTTTGCTGATCTGCTCGGAGGGCATAACTGGCTTGTTTATGCTCCTCCGCATTCCCGGAATTAAAAGCGGAGGTCCGCGCATCAAGTGCTGCACGAACATCGCTATTAATCCAAGGTTTCTGGTTCAGACAGATCCGTATTGTTCTGGTCGGAACGACATCCTCTATGCACTTTCTGATGAAACACATTAAGCGTAAAGCTTGGTGTCGTCATCTGAGGCGGACCGGAACATCTCCCAGTCCGCGTGATCAAAACAGTCTTGTAGCGTAAAGTCTGATTGGTCCGACCAGCACTGGATCGTTCTGAGGGTGGGTGCTTCCTGTTTCAGATTCTGCCTGTAAGCGGGCAGAAGCAGAATGGAAGAGTGGTCCGATTTGCCAAATGGTGGGCAGGGGAGGGATTTGTAGCCATCCCAGAAGGGAGAGTAGCAATGGTCCAAAACCCGGTCCCCTCGTGTGTTAAAACTAATATGTTGGTGATATTTTGATGTGACTGATTTGAAACTGGCTTTATTAAAGTCCCCGGTCACAATGAACGTGGCCTCAGGGTGCACGGTTTCCTGCTTGCTTATAATCCCATACAGTTCCTTGAGTGCCTGTGTTGGCTCGTGGCGGGATGTACACAGCTGTGATAATGACCGCTGTGAATTCCCTCGGTAGCCAGAATGGTCGACACAGAAGCATGAACAATTCCAGATCAGGAGAACAGAAAGACTTGATAGAATGTATATTCCTCTGATCACACCAGGATTTGTTGATCATAAAACATACACCACCACCTCTGCTTTTACCTGAGAGGTCTTTCGCTCTGTCTGCTCGGTGCACGGAGAACCCCGCGGGTTCAATGGCTGAATCTGGAATCTCAGCAGACATCCAAGTTTCTGTTAGGCAGATAATGCAGCAGTCCCTCGTCTCTCGTTGGAAAGAGATCCGCGCTTTCAGCTTGCAGAGCTTGTTATCCAGAAACTGAACATTTGCCAGTAGAATACTGGGTAGCGGGGGTCGATTTGCGCGGCGTCTTACTCTGATGAAAACTCCGGCTCTGTTTCCCCTTTTCCTCCTGCGTTTCCACGGCCGAGCAGCCCAGACAAAGGGCTCCGCTGGCGTGTTTGTAAACAGCGGGTCGGCATTGAGGAATTTGAAGTCCGGTTTGCGGTGTGTAATTGCTGAACCAATGTCCAAAAGTGTTTGTCTGTCGTAGACAATAAGGCAGACAACATCCAGTACAAAAAACATAAGAATTGTAAACAAAACAAACAAAACAGTCCAGTGTTGTGTCGGAGCTCGCAACGCAGCAGCCATACTCGATGCCATCTTGAGTCTCTTCTGTGAAGTCTGTTTGATGGGCTTTATATATCTTTCCTATGGGGGATTGAGTTTCTTCTCAGCCATATTCCTTTGCTTTTGCATGTGGCTACCTTCCCCCACTTGGAATGTCTCTGAAGTCCACTAGTTGCTGGACCAGTGTCAGCAAAGGGGGAGTAAGAGCTGATATTGATTAGTGGGAGAGCAGACATCTCGGAGTCTGCTTGGGCCTACTTGGACCTTTGCTTGTTACGGTCTTGAGATGTCTCTTGGATTATTCATTAAATAATTATTAATTGTTTGTCTGATTGGTCCAGATGCTACAGGAAGAATATGTTTGTAATAGTATAAATTACAAAATTTAATGTTGAACAAATTAATTTACACTAAATACAACTAATAAAACACATTTGTTAACATTACTTAGTCGAAAACAGAGATAAAGACCTGCAAAAACCAGACCTTTCAATCTCCAAAAATCGCATAAACATAATCCATATGACTCCAGTGGTTAAATCTATGTCTTCAGAAGTGATATAATAGGTGTGGGTGAGAAACAGATCAATATTTAAGGCTTTTGTTACTATACATTTCCACTTTCACATTCTGAAAGTGAAAGTGGAGATTTACGGTGGCAAGAAAAAGTATTACGAACCCTTTAGAATTAGTTTGTTTTCTGCATTAATTGGTCATAAAATGTTATCTCATCTTCATCAGAGTCATAAGTATAGACAAACACTGTGGTGCTTAAGCTTACAACACACACACACAATTATAATCTTTAATGTCTTTATTGAACACATCCCATTAAACATTCACAGTGCTGTGAAAAAAGAAAGTGAACTCTAGGATTTAATAACTGGTTGATCGTCCGAGTCCTTTGGAAGCAATAACCTAAACCAAGTATTTTTGGTAGCTGCGTATTAGACCTGCACAACATACAGAAGGAATTTTGGCCCATTCTTCCTTACAGAACTGCTTCAGCTCAGCCATATTCTTAGGATGTCTGGTGTGAACGGCTCTCTTGAGGTCATTTAACAGCATCTATATTGGGTTAAGGTCTGGGCTTTGACTGGGCCACTCCAAAAGGTGGATTTTCTTGAAGCCATTCTGTTGTGGATTTACTTCAATGTTTAGGGTCATTGTCATTCTGCATCACCCAACTTCAACTTTTCCCTCGATGATGGCAAGTGGTCCAGCCCCAGAAGCAGCCCAAATCATGAGCGTTCTGTGATGTGTCCTTTGAGTCATCTTGGCTGGATGGCCACTTCTAGGGAGAGTAGCCACAGTACTAAATTGTCTCCATTTATAGATAAATTGTCTAACTGTGGACAGATTAATATCTAAGCTCTTTGAGATAACTTTGTAACCCTTTCCAGCTTTATGCAAAGCAACAATTCTTGATCATAGGTCACCTGAGATCACCTTTTTTGTGAGGAATGTTCCACGTCAGCAGATACTTCTTGTAAATAGCAAACTAAAAATGTCTGAGTGCTTTTTATAAGTCAAATTACCTCTTATCCACACCTCCAATCTCATTTCATTAATTAGATACCAGGTTTGCCAACTCCTGACTCCAATTAGCTTTTGTTGACGTCATTAGCCTAGGGGTTTACTTACTTTTTCCAACCTACACTGTGAATTTTGAATGATGCATTTAATATGTACAAGAACAACACAATAATGTGTGTTATTAGTTAAAACAGATTGTGTTTGTTCATTATTGTAACTTAAAGATCAAACCAGATTTTAAGACAAATTTATACATAAATGCAGGTAATTCAAAAGGATTCACACACTTTTTATTGCCACAGTATACTTAAAAAAGGATTTAAATATTGATCTGTTTCTCACCCAAAGTGATTGTGTCATTTCAGGAGACACATTAAACCAATGGAGTCATATGGATTGCTTTTATGCTGCCTTTATATGATTTTGGAGCATGAAAGGTTTGGTCACCATTCATTTGTATAGAAAGGACCTACATAGCTGAAATATTCTTCTAAAAATCTTTGTTTGTGTTTATCAGAATTAAGAAAATCATTCCCATCTGGGATTTCATGAAAGTGAGTGAATGATGAGGGGATTTTCATTTTTGGGTGAACTATCCCTTTAATGTCTGTGACCTCCTGTCTACAGCCAATTTACAGCCATGTTGACATTTAGTGATGTTGCTTAAAAATCACTTCACCTCAAGTGTTGCATAAGCATTTATATTTAAACTTCAGTTTCGGAATGCATCCAAATAAATCAAAACTCCCCACAAAGGACATATTAAAATGAACTACTTTGATATCCCTTTTGTCTAGTATTACAGTAGCTTTCTTTTCCTTTGAGGCCTCTAGCCCTTTTAGTTCAAGGCTTTACTAGCTGGAGATATTACTGGAGGAAATCATGATGCAGAACTTTGATGCTGTTACTTAAATAATAATGGGTGGAGTAATGTCTGAGGATGCCATCAATTTAAGAAATGGACATGCCATTTTAATCAGTGTTTCTAAGAAGTCTTCATACTTACAGATTAGAGGCTATTAAATGTGGTACTGTAAATTGCACATCTGTTCTGGATCCCAATAAGACATGACAACTCAAAAGGGATACGACTAAATCTGTAACTTATTTGTTCACAGCCAAAATTGTGTACAAGCAGAATGTTGGGCCTGATAACTGATAACTAATTTCAACTCAAATAATAAAAAATTAATTGCGTATCTGGTCTGGTTGTGCTTTAATGCTTGCCACTAAAAAGAGAGTAGGGTTAACTATTACCATTGAGGTAGAATCATCAGCAATTCCTGAATTCTCACAGTTTGCGTTTCCCCAGAACAGAGGCAGAATCTACTGGCTAATAAATGAGTGCAGCAGATAGAATAGAATATTGCAATGTAAAGCATAAGGCACAATTAGTGATATTTTCAGGAAAACATTTAATGGTGGTATGTGAATTGTTTTTGCTTTGATGTATCCTTTGTTTGTAATTCCTGGAACCTCATGTCTGAATTATGTTATGTTTGAACTGAAAGTAATGCCAGAGTTCACACAAGAGTGAAATAGTAATAACATACTTGAATTGAGCAACTAAGTGTATACTGTTCAAGCTGTGAAGACTAATAAGTAAGGAGAGGTGTGGAAGAACTGGAGTGCCTGTACTGAATATCACAAAGTTAAATCCAAGACATTCCTCATGAGATCTATTTTGTTGACTTGTCTGACATTGAATGGCTGTTTTGTTTATTGGACAGGATGTTGTTGTTGTTTTGTTTTTTTTCATGACACTCAAGTGCAAAAAGGATCCATCTATAGTTTATAGTCTCTCTACACCAACTGCAGTCTGCTGCCAAGAGGTCAATAAAACTTTTAAAAAAAAAACTTTAAAATTACATCATAAATATCTAAAAACAGATCATGTTCATTTTCCACTCTGTTTAATTATGGATTTACTTTTTAATTCACCTATACAACCTGCTAAAAGAAACTAGTGGACCATGAACATGATGCAGCATCCAGGCCAGTAGGTGTCATTGTAAATTGTAGGTGTCAAAAATTACTGAGTGCACCTTTAAAATTGGAAAGTAAAGAATGTCGAAGTGGCTTACATTGGCTTACAATGACACCTACTGGCCTGGATTCTGCATCATTCAAACTGTATTTTTCAGTTACCAATGCCATTGTAGAAGTTCACTATGCACAGTAAACCAGGATTAATTTTATCCATGAATGAAAGTGTCTAATAACAGGGCAGTTACAGTGATTAAGCGAGTAGTATACAGCTGGTCACGCGATGCTAACACGGCTGCTCCCATGATGCACCCCTGCCCCATGTAGAATAATAAAGCTTTTATGAGGTTACTGATTTGACTGAACTCTTCAACTCACATGAGCGGTCATGATTTTATACATATTTTTCAATATTACTTTTCATTTTTTTAGTTGTAAAACTTTGTAAATGAGGAAAAAAAATACTTAGGAACCTTTAAACACTGCAAGCCTTTATTTTTCTAACCCTGCATGTTTTCTGACAAAAAGAAGAGAGAGAGAAAGAGAGAGAGAGAGAGAGAGAGAGAGAGAGAGAGAGAGAGAGAGAGAGAAAAAATGTGAATTACAGTAAATCATACATTTACTGTCTATTGATCTTAGGAACTGAAGTGGAGAAAATATAAGAGAGTAAACTATACTTAATATTTCAGTAAATACAGACCAATACAGAACTGTTATCTTTAAAATGGTGACCATAAGTCACACACCCACATATCAGTGACCTCGCTTTTTAAAATATATATACCATACGTGTGCTGACTTTCATACACACTCAGACTAATTCATCTATTTGTGGGGGTGGAAAAAAATAAAAACCTTTGTTATGAATATTAAATTGATTTAGGTGAACAAGTTCATGCTATTTTGCCAAAAGCAGACATATTATTCACATTTGAGTTCAGCTCAGTTCTGATTTAATTACCTCACCCTTAACAAGAAGCATTTCAAGATCAACACATTTTTAACCAGTGGTTCTCAAGGTGAAACATTAGTCTACATATTGACTTTTTACTCTTATAACAATGCAACGCTATGTCTGTGAAATGCAAAAGCTCTTCTACATATCAAAGCTCACTGATAATTACGTATAAAGTGTGCTTAGACACAGATCCCCATCCAAACACTGCTCGTCGGTTTGCATTTTTATCATATGCAAGCAACCAACACTCTTTAGAGAAATAAATTAGCACATTGTTAGACAAGGCTTTGTCACTGCCAACTTAATTAGAGCTAATGCATCAGCAAGTCTGCCTAGTAGAGTTTATTTGGTTAGGGGTTTTAAAATGGGCCAGTCTGACAGCCCAAATGTAATTTCACCTTAAAGATGAATTGTCAGTGCCGCAGTGGAGCTCCACCTGAATGACAGCCCATAAATACTCACTGTGTGTGTGGACACAGGGTGTTGTGATGTGTCTAGTGCAGTAGAGCAGTAGTTAAAGGGAAGGTGCATGGTTACTTCCCATTAGGTTGCTACCCTCTCGCTTACAGCTTGCTGCCACTGGCTAGCCCCTGTGGTGAACTGGGGAGCGCCTTGTGAGTAAGCCTTCCCTTGCCAGTATATAACCTCTACATCTCCAATACTCCTGCCAGGCCTTCTCATGGCCACACACAGTAACTGGGTGCTTTGCGGCCCGAGGCAAACTCTGGTCCCCAGAGGTGATGTGCAGTCCCACAATTGTGGATATGCCCTGGCATCAGCCAATTGCTGCCCCACTGTCTGATGGGTTAAACTGGGATGTTAAAAGGCTTAGGAAGCACACCCTGAGAGAAAAGCAAAGTGGGTGCAGCACACGAAGGGGTACCTTGACTAACTGAGGAACCTGGGGGTGCTACTGGTGACTGCGCACCCCCTTTGGCACTTAAAAACTGTCGTTGCGTAGCTACCCACTTCTAACATGGTGAAACACCTGGAGCCAACCCACAAAATCTGGCAGCAATGGGGTGTCTGGTGACATGGGCAGGTTTGAATGAACTGGAAGCCTCTAGTCAGTACCCTGCATGCCAGTGGCACATGGTATTTGATCGCTAGCAGCTGGAACTGAGTGGCTGTTGTTTCTGACAGACCCCTGTGCTCACCCCCTAATGGGGAAGGGCCTATAAAAGGTGGCATAAACATTTCCCACTCAACCCAGTCCTGGATAGGTTACCGCACCAATCTGGACATTCCCTCCTGTGGTCGAAATAAAACAATAAAACTAAAACTAGCAACCTGGAATGTGAGAACCCTCCTGGACTCATATGGCAAATCCACATCGAAGAACAGCTCTGATTGCTGCCGAGCCAAGACAGTACAAAATTGACATTGCTGCCCTGAGTGAGACCAGGCTTCATGATGAAGGCTCCCTAAAAGAGGAAGGAATGGGTTAAACCTTCATCTGGAAGGGGTACCCTGCCAGTGGTCAAAATCTCAATGGAGTTGGGTTAGCAATCAAAAACGTCATGGTTACTGGTGTAACCTCCGTTCCCTGATGGAGGGAACGAGACGTTGTGTCGATGTAGTGACACTAGGGGTCACTCTTGGGAGCCCGAGACACCTCTGGTAAAAGATAAAAGGCCAATGAAAATTGGTGAGTGGTATTTGCATGCCACTCCCCCAGACATACGGGTATAAAAGGAGCTGGTATGCAACCACTCATTCAGGTTTAATGCTGAGGAGCCGATATAAGGTCCGGCCATTTCAGCGGGTAGTTCAGCGTTGTGACAGAAGGGACACAACGTCTCGTTCCCTCCATCAGGGAATGGAGGTTACACCAGTAACCATGACATTCCCTATCTGTCACTCACTCGACGTTGTGTCAATGTAGTGACACTAGGGGTCCCTATACGAAATGCCACAACTGGCTGAACTGTGTTACGTGAACTGGTGGTGTGTGGTGGGCAGACTGCTGTGTGCTTCATAGCCAGAGCACCAGGTCGACACGTAACCTCCCCAACATAGTTATGAGTGTCGAACGGCCCTTTTTGGGGACAAGTCGACTACCCAAAAGATAGAGACAGGCTTAACCCAGTCGTGGCCTTTTTTCCCCTTCTCATTTTCCACTCCCTAAAAAGAAGGGGGATTATCCGACTGGGCCACCAGGTCTAGTCGGGGGGTGTCCCTCCCAAGGGGAAGACATCGTGGAGACCACACCTCACCCAAAGAGAGGGGGGTATATTTAAGTGGAAGAAAACATCACATGGTCTTTCCAACCATGTGGAGAGCCTTCAAGGTAGATCCTGCCCAATGGGGGAGGAGTTACTACAAACATGGAGACTGGGGCAGAGGGGTTCTGCCCAAGGAAGACACAGTTTGCCAGAAGGGAAACGAACTAGCGGAAGATATATATCACATGGGGTTAGCCTTACAGGGAACCGCCACATGCGGAGCACCTACCCCAGAACAGGGCTCTTAGTTAGCACGTGTACTGGGCCGGCAGCGAGTCTCTCCGAAAACTCGACTGTCACAGGGCTCGGATGAAGTCAACCAGGGAACAAAATTTGGGAATTAATGGCGCATGTCTTCAGCTCCAAGGTAGGTGGAAGGCGCTATGTGCAAGTGATACACCCGGCCGGCTATCCCTGGCTTATCCGCTTATGTTGCATGCCACCCGGAGGTTGTAGAACCTTGAACAGGTGTTGGGTGATGCCCAGCCTGCTGCTCTGCAGATGTCTGTTAGAGCGGCACCCCTGGCCAGGGCCCAGGGAGCCGCTACACCCCTGGTAGAATGGGCTGGTACCCCTACCGGGGGCGGCATGTCCTAGGCGACATATGCCATAGTTGTGGCATCAATGAGCCAGTGGGCAATCCTCTGCTTGGAGACAGCGCTTCCTTTCCGCTGTGCACCAAAGCAGACAAAGAGCTGCTCAGAGATTCTAAAGCTCTGCGTGGGATCCAAATAGATGCGTAAAGCGCGCACCGGACACAGCGACGACAGGGCTGGGTCTGCCTCCTCCTGGGGCAGCGATTGCAGGTTCACCACCTGGTCCCTAAAGGGGTGGTGGGAACCTTGGGCACATAGCCCGGTCAGGGTCTCAGGATCACATGAGAGTAACCTGGACCGAACTCCAGACACATTTCGCTGACAGAGAACACTTGCAGGTCACCTACCCTCTTGATGGAAGTGAGCGCAGTCAGGAGGGCAGTCTTCAAGGAGAGTGCCTTAAGCTCGGCTGACTGCAAAGGCTCAAAGGGGGCTCTCTGTAGACCCTGAAGAACTACAGAGGTCGGATGAGGGAATGAGGCGTGGTCTGGAGGGATTCAGCCTCCTGGCGCCTCTTAGGAACCTGATGATCAGGTTGTGCTTCCCTAAGGACTTACCGTCGGCTGCGTCGTGGTGTGCTGCTATGGCGGCAACGTACACCTTCAAGGTGGAAGGGGACAGCCTCCCTTCCAACCTCTCCTGCAAGAAGAAAAGCACTGATCCGACTGCGCATCTCTGGGGGTCTTCCCGATGGGAAGAACACTACTTAGAGAACAGTCGGCACTTAAAAGCATACAGGCGCCTCGTAGAGGGGGCCCTAGCCTGAGTGATCGCTTAGGTCTTCCACGTCCCGTCCAGGGGCCAGACATGGAGATTCCAGATGTCTGGGCACGGGTGCCAGTTGGTGCCCCATCCCTGAGAAAGAAGGTCCTTGCTCAGGGGAATTCACCAGAGGGGAGCTGTCACGAGGAGCGTGAGGTCTGAGCACCACGTCTGGGCGGGCCAGTAGGGTGCTACCAGGATGACCTGCTCCTCGTCCTTCCTGACCTTGCACAGGGTCTGTGCAAGCAGGCTCACTGGGGCAACCAGGGGGCCAGCTGTGTGCCAGCACGTCTATGCCGAGGGGGGCCTTGGTCAGGGCGTACCAGAGCGGGCAGTGGGGAGGATTCTTGGGAGGCGAACAGGTGCACCTGTGCCTGTCAAATCGACTCCAAATCAGCTGAGAAGTGTGGCGAAGCACTTCTTGGCTAGGAGGATACGGAGTGTCATCAGCCTTTCACTGATGCCTACTGGTGTTTCAGTCAGTCCTGGGATGAGAGAGTTCCCTATCTGTCATTCACTCGATGTAACACACCTGATGGTGGAGTCTCCACTCTCCCCTGAGGGTAACCTGTCGTGACAGCACGTCCGCTGTAGTGTTGAGGTTGCCCGGGATGTGAGTGGCTTGCAGCGACTTGAAGTGCTGCTGACTCCAGAGGAGGAGATGGCGGGCGAGTTGTGACATACAACGAGAGCGCAAACCACCTTGGCGGTTGACATGCTACCGTTGTCGTGTTGTCTGTCTGAACTAACATGTGCTTGCCCTGGATCAATGGTTAGAACCTCCGCAGGGTGAGCAGAATTGCCAACAACTCGAGACAGTTGATGTGCCAATGCAGTCGTGGACCTGTCCAGAGGCCGGCGGCTGCGTGCCCATTGCAAACAGTGCCCCAGCCCGTTTTGGAGGCGTCTGTCGTGACCATGACGTGCCTGGAGACCAGTTCTAGAGGAAAACCTGCCCGTAGAAATGAGAGGTCGGTCCAAGGGCTGAAAAGACAGTGACAGACTGGCGTGATGACCACGCGATATGTCCCATGGTGCCATGCCCATCTCGGGACTTGAGTCTGGAGCAAGTGCTGAAGCGGCCTCATACGCATCAACCCGAGCGGGGTGGCCACCGCCGAGGATGCCATATGCCCCAGAAGCCTCTGAAAAAGTTTCAGTTGAACCGCTGTTTTCTGTTTGAACGCCTTCAAACAGGCCAGCACCGACTGGGCATGCTCGTTCGTAAGGCGTGCCGTCAAAGAGACTGAGTCCATCTCCAAACCGAGAAAAGAGATGCTCTGTACCGGGAGGAGCTTGCTCTTTTCCTAGTTGACCTGAAGCCCTAGTCGGCTGAGGTTTGAGAGCACCAGGTCCCTGTGTGCGCACAACATTTCTCGAGAATGAGCTAGGATTAGCCAGTCGTCAAGATAGTTGAGAACGCGAATGCCCACCTCCCTTAATGGGGCAAGGGCAGCCTCTGCGACCTTTGTAAAGACACGAGGAGACAGGGACAGGCCGAAAGGCCAAAAGGCTTTGTACTGATACGCCTGACTCTCGGATGCAAACCGCAGGAAGAGTCTGTGTCGAGGAAGGATTGAGACGTGGAAGAACGCATCCTTCAGGTCTACCGCCACGAACCAATCTTGATGCCAGACGCTCGCCAGAATGCGTTTTTGCATCAGCATCTTGAACGGGAGTCTGTGTAAAGCCTAGTTCAGAACTCACAGGTCCAAGATTGGCCGCAACCCACCACCTTTTTTTGGTACGATGAAGTAGGGGTTGAAAAACCCCTTCTTTATCTCGGCTGGAGGGACATGTTCTATCGCGCCCTTCCGTAGGAGGGTAGCGATCTCCGCACAAGGTAGCAGCATTTTTGTCCTTCACCAAGGTGAAGTGGACACAGCTGAACCTGGGCGGATGCCCGGCGAAGTGAATCGCGCAGCCGAGTCGGACGGTCCGGATCAACCCTCGCGACAGATTGAAAAGCGCAAGGCATGCGTCCAAGTTCCACGCAAGGGGGACCAAAGGGACAACGTCATCGGATGTACCGGCAGGTGTGGCCTCGTGGCGGGGTGGAGTTCGAGATGCCACACCAAGTCGTGGCCGTGCTGAGTCTAAGGACATCGAAGCACTTACCTGGCTCCTTGTGACCATCCCCGGAACAGCCTGGGACAGGGGAGGAAGAGGCCTGTCCTCGTGACCCATGGAGACTGTCACATCGGCGGCAGATTTGTGCCACAGCTGGGCGCTCAGGGGCAGGAGACCGCCGCTGGAGCGCCAAACCTGCCAAATAGAGTGGTGGACGGTGGTCGTGATGACGGCCGTGCACACCGGATACGTGACTCAGGGAACAAGGAAACCACTCTTGCTGAGCTCTTGAGTACTGCAGCCACTTGGGCATGCAGCGCAATTAATGCAAAAGGTAACAAAAAGATGGAGCTCTGCTATCCAACTCCAGAGCAGCGGGTTTCGTTGTCCCTGGGTCGCCCATCTCAAGGGTGCTTTGAAGCCTTTCAAGGGTTCTGGGCGGCCGTGAGACGGGTGGTGTCTGCTTCCTGCAGTGGACTCCACGCCGGGGCCGGGCCGAAGGGGCGGGCTGCGTTGGAGCCGGTGCAGTCACCGCAGGGGGACACCCTTGGTGATGAGTAGACGGGGTGCGGGATCTTGAGCTGCGCCAGGGTAGGATATGCCGGCTAGCATCCATCTACTGCCCTACTGTCGAAAACTGCTGGGCAAAGTCCTCGACGGTGTCGCCAAATAGGCCCGCCTGGGAAATGGGGGCAGCAAGGAGTCGTGTCTTGTCGGCCTCACCCATCTCGACCAGGTTGAGCCAAATGTGGTGCTCCTGGACCACTAGTGTGGCCATTGTCCGCCCGAGAGACCGCGCCATGAAATCTGTCGCTCGGAGAGCGAGGTCGGTCGCCGAGCGCAGTTCCTGCATCAATCCTGGGGCGGAACTACCCTCGTGCAGTTCCTTTAGTGCCTTGGCGGACTTGCAGGAGAGCCATGGCGTGCAGGGCGGAGGTGGCTTGTCCAGCGGCACCGTAGGCCTTGGCCGTCAGAGACGACGTAAACCTACAGGCTTTGGACGGGGGCTTTGGGCCCCTGCGCCAGGTGGTGGCGCTCTGCGGGCATAGGTGCACCGTGAGTGCCTTTATCCACCGGGAGATTGCCGAATAGCCCTTGGCCACCTCACCATCGTGGGTAGTGAGGGCGGGGAAGCTGAAAAGATCAGGACCGGGCAGTAAAAAGTGCCTCCCACGACCTTGTCAGCTCTTCATGCACTTCCGGGAAGAAAGGAATGGGGGCGGGGCGTGGCTTTTAGCGGCGCCGCGAGCCCAGGAACCAATCACCAAGCCACGAGGGTTCAGGGAAGAGCAGTGAGTTCCACTCTAGCCGACACTCGCGGCTGCCCGGGAAAGCATGTCGTCATCTCCGTGTCAGCCTGTGACTGGGCAGTCGACCCCGAAGGGAGGAGCCCAGCTGAGGTTTCCGACTGGACGAGCCCGCTCTCCGATGCTGCGCTCGAGAGCTCATCACTTTCGCGGGCTCCGAATAAGAGGTCGAACTCACCGTGAGACGAGCTGGCGGACTCATACGGAAGCCCGATCGGGGCAGACGAGCATGCTGGGGAATGGGAGGTCCGCGGGGGGATACCCGGTGGAGGCAGTCCCATTGGGGTCCCCAAATCGCCCCCAGTGCTAGCCGCGCTGGCCTCATACCCGTGGGTAAAAGGACCGAGGCGGGAGCCTCTGGGGTGGCTTGCTTTCTTATGAAGGCGAGCCGCGACCGCAATGTTGCCATGGACATATTCTCGCAATGAGAACATGACCATCCACGAACGCTGTCTCCGCGTGAGCAGTGCCCAGACATGAAAGACAGTGATCGTGACCGTCAGAAGGCGAAAGATAATGGCACAACCAGGAATAACACACAATCGGAAAAGCATCTTTAAAAAGACGCGTCTTTAAAAAGACGTTCCGTGTGTGCCCCTCTTTTAGAGAAATATACTCTTTTATTTCTGCCGAAGTGCCCAGGGGCATTCTCTGCAGTGCACCAGTGCAGATGGGGGAGAAGCCGCTGAAATGCGCCGTCAGATCCAGCAGAGGTGAATGAACAGTAGTATTCAGCTCAGTGAGCATGACCATTCGGCTCTGAAGAGAAAATCTGAATGAGTGGTTCCATACCAGCTCCTTTTATACCCGTATGTCCAGGGGAGTGGCATGCAAATTCCACTCGCCAATTTTCGTTGGCCTTTTATCAAAGACCAGAGGTGTCTCGGGCTCCCAAGAGTGACCCCTAGTGTCACTACATCGACACAACATCGAGTGAATGACAGATAGGGAACTCTCTCCTCCCAGGACTGACTGAAACACCAGTAGGCATCAGTGAAAGGCTGATGACACTCCGTATCCTCCTAGCCAAGAAGTGCTTCGCCACACTTCTCAGTGCTATGTACCAACACTTCCTTCAGAGAATGAGGTCAAGGATTGCTTCTACCAATCACTGGATGAAACATTGCAAAAAATTCCCAAGAGTGACAACATCCTCCTACTTGGTGACTTGGGAATGCTTGGGTGGGAACAAACAACGGGATATGGAATGGGGTGCTTGGTGGACATGGAGTTGGCCAGCCCAACACAAATGTTTGAGACTTCTCACTCTTTGTACCGAGCATGACCTGACCATCACTAACACACCTGACAGTGACCTGACTTCCCCACTACAAACACTGGCATCTCATTGATTACATTATAATGCATCGCAGTGACATCAGTGACATTCGCATAACAAGTGCCATGAGAGGTGCAGAGTGCTGGACTGACCGTCACATGATTGTAGCGAAATTCAATATGAAAGTCAGTCCACCTATACGACTGCAAAAGTCTGGCAAGAGGAAGCAATACTGTGAGATGAAGATGGCCAAAACTAGGGATGAGATTCATCGAGCCCTAGCCGGGAGGTTAAACCTCTGGGGTCTGAGGGTGTTTTGGGCCCTGTAGAAGTTTTGACATGCCTTGACATTTGTGCTTTTTTCAGTTGCTTAAAAACATATTAATGGCTAAAGTCTGATAACACTGTATTCAGCACAAACTGGGCTACAATAATATGTGAACAACATGTATTTACATGTTTGTATTTTTGAGAAAATAACATTTGACTATTAGGACATATTTCAAATTTCAATACTATGAATCCTGGCTGGCAAGTCTGGAAATAGTCCAACTAGTAAAATATGTACATGTTTATATAAAATAGCATGTCAACTAATGTAAGTACAGACTTACTCATCCGAATTTGTATCCTCGGCTGGATCAAGTCGCTCTTCAAAATGCAAACGTTCATCGGAGTCCCGCTCTTCTTCTGAGGAAAATGTGAACCCTTCGTCACTATCCAGGAGCTTCCTCACCTGTGTAGCATGCCATCTTCCAAACGCACAGGAAAGTGAATGAACTTGATGTTTTTTAAGGCATTGTTGGGGGCTTTTACCATTTGCATTGATAACCTCAGCACATCACCGTATGAATAGCGCGCTCTGCTGGTGGGTGTGATCACATTAGAGATAATTAGCTGAGCCAGGAGAAACTATACATTGCTTTGTTTCATACAGATTACATTGCAGGAGAATATTTGTTTTAAATTTGAATTGTTTTATTTAAAAGTAGACATTTTAAGCTTTCTTTAGACATGTTTCATGTTTGTCTGATAACTATTCGTGGAGTTTCAGTTCATTTTTGTGACATGTTTCAGAAAGATGCTCGTGGAGACAGAGACGGCTGAAAGCGCACCGTTTATTTTCCTTATTTTACAAAAGCACAAGGTTTTGTTGTTATTGTGAGTGTACACAAATAAAAGTAGACCCAAACCATTGGGTATAGAACCAAAAAAAAAAAAAAAAAAAAAAAAATCAAGATTGGTTTGATGATAACTCCGAGACCATCAGTAGCCTCCTGGACAATAAACACAAAACACATAGGGCATACATGAACAACCCCTCATTCTAAATTCTTAAGCAGCAATGGCAAGCGGCTCGTAGGGATGTACAAAAAGCTATACGGAACCTGCAAAATGATTGGTGTGTAAACAAGGCACATGAAATCCAAACATATGTAAACAGAAATGACTAACATAATGCAATTAAAACTATATATGGCCCAAGAAATTGCTAGTTCACTCCTCTGAAAACAGCAGATGGTATCACACTCCTGAAAGACCAGCACAGGATTCTGTCGAGGTGGACAGAACACTTCAATTACCTTCTTAATCAGCATGCATCTGTTGACAACTCCATACTTGCAGAGCTGCCTGATTATCTCACTATACACTCTCTCATCCAGCCACCCACCTTCTTTGAAGTTCTGACAGCTGTGCACTCCTTAAAAAACAATAAGTCCCCTGGTGTTGGCAACATCCCAGCTGAATTGCTGAAGCAGGGTGGCTACCTTTGCACAAGAACTCTTCACCAACTTATCACAGAGGCATGGGAAAGTGAAGACATCCCCCAGCAATGGAAGGGCGCCAACATCACCATCTACAAGAACAAGGGTGATAAATCCATCTGCGGCAACAGTAGGGGAATGTCTCTTCTTGCTGTTGCAGGAAAAGGCCTATCCAAGGTTCTGCTAAAGAGGCTGACTGAGAATATCACTAAATCAGTGCTCCCCGAGTCACAGTGTGGTTTTCGAAGGAACAGGAGTTCGGTTGACATGATCTTCACTGCACGACAGCTTCAAGAAAAGTGCTGTAAACAACATCAGGACTTCTTTATGGCCTTTATTGACCTTTCCAAAGCATTTGACACAGGGAGCTCCTTTGGAATGTATTGGTTAAAATTGGTTGTCCAACCAAATTTGTTAGCAACATTCAATTTTTCCATGATGGGATGATGGCTCGTGTGACCATTGGAGGACAACAGTCTGATCCTTTCCCTGCACATACAGGTGTGAAACAGGGTTGTATGATGGCTCTGTCCTCTTCAACATCTTTCTCTTATGCATTACCCATCTTCTCAATAAAGAGCTGGAGGACAGGAGTGGTGTTGCAGTGAATTTCAGACTGAATGGGAACCTGTTTAATATCAGGAGGTTCCAGGCTGTCACCAAGCTGTCTAGAGAACGGGTCCTAGAGCGTCAGTATGCTGATGACTGTGCTCTTGTGGCTCACTTGCCACAAGACCCTCAGTCTGTACTTGCCCTGGTTGTTAAGGCCTATAGCAAGGTTCAACTTTCTATTAACACAACTAAAACAGAGGTGGTCTGCCAGTGAAGCAGGCCATGATTACCCAACGTCAGTTATGGTGGCTTGGTCATGTAATCAGGATGCCACAAAACCGACTGCCTTGCAGAGTGCTCTACAGTGAATTGCAGCATGGCCATCACTTAGCAGGTGGGCAGAAGAAATGGTATAAAGACTAGATAAAGGCTTCACTGAAAAAGTGTAAGATCAGACCAGATGACCTGGAAAACACTGCTGCTGACAGCAACACCTGGCAGCAGATTATGTGTGATGGGACTCACAGATTGAAAGAGGACAGGACAGCCAGGAGACAAAAAAACATGCCAGAAAGAACACATCCATGGAAATTATTACAACCACAACTGTTTATACATGCCCCACTTGCAATAAAATGTGCTGCTCTAGGATCGGACTGTTCAGCAATCAGAGAACCCACTGTTGAAGGGAAATGGAGAGTAGAAAGAAATACTCAATAGTATAAGGCCATGTAAATAGTTTTAAGGACCCTGAGCAAGTAGTTTGCTCTCATTTAAATTAGTGCAGGTTCTTCAGGTTGCTAAAGTTTAAGTGTAAAGCCCATTTATCCTATCTGTCTATTCTTTTCGATCTACCTTGCTTTAGTACATTGGTTATGCTACTTGCTGTAAATCTCAACCTCAAACTGCACGTGCACAGAAATGCTTTTTCATGCATTGACATCATACAGAGTTGTGTTTGTGCTGTTTTCCTTTAGTCTTGACAGACATTCAGGCTGTCCTGCAGATATCAGTGGAAGTTCCAGATGTGGGCTAGAACTGTTGGATATAGCTCAATGAACCAATCCACAGGTCCCCTCAGAAACATACGCTTCAGAGAAAATGGGAGAAAGATTTCAGCAAGAGTCTCCCCCAGGCCAAGGCATACCTTATGAATGTGTGAAACTTGTTACTTTAGAACAAGCAAAGTGACATTTCATGGCACCTGTGGTCTTGTGATGGGCTCCTACTGCTTCTGGAAATTGCTCCTCAGACACAGAACAAAGTCAAAAAGAAAGGAAAATAGTTCTGTTAAACAACCTCACTCTCAGCGTTGGAGGAAAAAAGCTTGTATGTCCGCTATAGAACACAGTTCTGCCATCACAGCTGGAGGGAAGACAACTAGTGAGTGGTAATTGGGATGTGACCAGAAAGTAGAGTTCATTAGATTACAAGCATGAGTGCTGCAAAATGTCACTTTGCTTGCTCTAAAGTAACAAGTTTCACACATTCATAAGGCATGAATGTTTGATGTCTTTTGAAGATGCTGTTTGTTGGACATGCTACAGAATGTCTTGCCAAGCAATTATTGACAGCCCCATGGAGTTTTTGCCACTGCATCAAGGTGATGATTGAATTTTAAGGAAAGAAAATAGAAATATAATTCACATTGTATTTCTGTATTACCATAAGAGCTCCTTTATATATTTCTATTAGAGCATAGACGTGTGTAATATCACACTTAATTACAGATGAAACATCAAAGAATGACAAGCAGCAAAACTATCTATAATTCATTAGTTTTTTGCATGTCTTGGTACTATGAAGATTGGAGTATTCCAACCATTTCAGTTGGGAGACATTAATTTCAGCTTTAATAATTCATTTACGAGATATGTTTTGATGCTCAAAGTGTCAAATCTAGCAAAAGAATACAGGCAATTACATACTGTACACATGGAAATATTATTGCCAAGAGACTGGTTCAGCTTTTTGTATTTGACAGCACTTTCCCCATAGATTTTAGAGATAATACACTGTTGATTAGCTATAGAGAAATGGTGTTTCATTTATACTATTTTCATCATCACATCAGAACTACATTGAACCTGGGCTAAACTATCTTGGATAGTTTGCCACCATAAAAAAAAAAAAAAAAAGGCAAAGCTGCTTAATATACTGCATTCAAACTTTGTTTTGTATACATTATAATTTCAGCCTTAAGTGTGCAGTCTATTTTTTTGGAGTTTTTGTGTACTTTATACTTTGTATTTTATACTAGATTTTATGCACTGATGACATCATAAGATTTTCATACTAAATTATATATTTTCTTGTCTTTCTTACATCTATTTGCATTTTGAAATGTGATGGGTATTTTCTTTCTTACATATACACATCCATCTCAATTGCATACACCTCTCTTTTTCTACCTCTATCAATATTTTGGGGATTACTTTTGTACCTATAATTTTTCCTAAAATGTTAACATTAGTGCTGTCAGTTGATTAAAAGTTTTAATCGCAATTAATCGCATACTTTTTTGTAGTTAATCATGATTAATTGCAGATTTTGAAAGTGCTGAAATTTCACATTATAAATACTTATTTTCCTGTCAAAATGCATTTATTTCCATTGCAATGGGCATTAAATCTTTTAAACTCTCATCATCCACAATATGAATGTGCCAGTAGACTGTGGCTTTCTGCTTTCCTACATCGTGAATCAGGAAGCCACGTTCATGATTCGAATTAGGGCGTCAACGCCAGTGTCAGTCAGCGCTTTGAACTACACATCTGGGCTTGTTTTGTACATCAAAGAGGTCCTTTCTCCATCATCTGATCACTGACAAGGAAGCGCTGTTGTGTGTGTGTTGTGAAGTGTGCGTCAGTGCAATGTGTCCGGGTGGACACATCGCAAAGGTTCCGCCCTTCCAACAAGTGTTTATGCTACTTTATGCTGTATTAACGGTAAATGCGTTAATGTGATTAAGAAAAAGTCATCAAAAATCACAAGCTTTTTAAGTCAAACGCAGGCATTAAAACACTAATTCTGACAGTTCTAGTTAACACTATTCTTTTACTGCCTAGAACGCACTGGTATTTCCTTCAGGAGATGGAAATCGTGTTCAACTTTGCTCTCTCATTAACAAAATGTACTAGCAAATATTACAACTGGTTGCAAGCAAATGGAAGAATCAATCAAAATCACTTGCAGATCTACAGGGTTAGTGCTAAATATCAAAAGTTGGTGTGCTCTCCGCACTGGTGTTTAAATTCCCTGCAATGGCAACATTTCTGCCTCAGGCCAGCACAAGTACAGCCTGACTCATTTGTGCCCATAGAAAAAGAGTAGTTGCATCTGCACAACTGGCAACTCTTGCCTAGAGCAGCCACCAGTATGTTGCCCTCTCTTCTGGACAGGCATGTTGAGGAAATAAAAAGGCAATTATTCCTGCAGGGCATAAATGAAATAAGGAAAAGGGAGTTCATTGGTGACAGGAGCCATCTGATTGTCTGTGCTTCAGTGGACAATGGCCTAGGATGGTTTGGTGATTAATGGGTCAAGACTGATGTAGTGGAACATCTGCTAATGGATTGATTGCAACCCAGCCAGGCTGAGCTAATATAGCTTGCAGGCAATAACCTGCTTTTAATAATGCAATTTAGCATCCAACTATTTCTCCTCTGCTCACTGCATCATGGTTCTACTCAAAAGGGTCATGAAGGTTCAGGATGAAATGAGATGACTTGATAAGATGGTACAGAGTTTAAAGGTAAAACTTTACAATAAGGTTCCATTTGTTAACATAATTTAACATCATTAGTTATCATGAACTAAAATACTTTTAAATCATTTACTAATCTTGGTTAATGCTAGTTACAACATATACTAATACATTTTTAAAATCAAAAGTTGTATTAGTTAACATTAGTTAATGCACTATAAATGGTATTTTTATTAACTAACATTAACTACTGTAAGATTAATAAATGCTGCAAAAAATATATTGCTCATGGTTTGTTCATGATACCTAAAGCATTAACGAATGTTAACGAATAGAACCTTATTGTAAAGTGTTACCAATTTAAAACACATGGTCATGGTATAAGATTTACTGGTGCCACATTGACCACAACTCTTTAATGGATTATTTTCTTTATTATCTATCACCAGTGTTGCTGACTGATAAGATGTTATCTTGCCGGAACAATCTGGGGTTATGTACCTTGTTCAGGAGTAAAAGAGCAGTAGTATGAGTTTTTGTAATGTACAGGGCAGTGGTTGGTTTGTGGTATATGCAAATGGTTCAGAAAAAATGACCAGTTATGTATTTGTGGAATATATTATGTAATATACTGTATATTCCACAATATTGTTTGATTGTTTCAGGCTGGTGGTTTAATTATGAAAACCATCACTTTTTATATGCATGCGTTAATTAAAGATCACCTCCATTCCAAAATAAATAAATTAGATAATAATTATTTAGGTAATTCATCACAGACAAAAAGGAACCCTCAGACTACTTTCATGCAAATCAGTATACAGTAGTTAATCCTATATGCATTGGCCTCTATACACTCTTTACATTTTGTCTCATTTAAAAAAACAAAAATAGTTTGAGATGTTTTTGCTGTTGTATGCGCAATGCATACATGCATAGCAACATGATCACATGGGAAGTCTGCATGTTATTTCCGAGAGTTTCAGTACCCTAGGATCAGACACATTGTGCTGACTCAATGACAAGCGACATTTCCAATCAGACATTTCTGCATCTGTTCCAGTAACTTTACCTCCACTTGTGGCATGGCCAGAAGTGATTCAAATCCCAGATCCATTTTAATCCCGCATTGAAACCCGGATTTAATCATTGAATCTTTTTCTTCTAACATTACAGTTTTACTGTACTGATGGTTAGATTCAAGTTTGGGGGTTGGGGGGTTCAGTTTAAAAAAATATGCATTTCCGGGGGGCCTGGGTATCTCAGCGAGTAAAAACGCTGACTACCACACCTGGAGTCGTGGGTTCGAATCCAGGGTGTGCTGAGTGACTCCAGCCAAGTCTCCTAAGCAACCAAATTGGTAGAGTCACATGGGGTAACTTCCTCATGGTCACTATAATGTGGTTCTCACTCTCGGTGGGGTGAGTGGTGAGTTGTGCGTGGATGCAGCAGAGAATAGCGTGAAGCCTCCACACGCACTGTCTCCGCAGTAACACGCACAACAAGCCACGTGATAAGATGTGTGGATTGACTGTCTCAGACATGGAGGCAACTGAGATTCATCCGCCGCCCAGATTGACATGAGTCACTATGCCACCATGAGAACTTAGAGCATATTGAGAATTCAGCATTCCAAATAGGGGAGAAAGGGGAGAAAAAATAAAATGAACCCTTCACTGTTTTACAGCCTGTGCAGATTCACAACACACTTTTGGCACCCCCCTCCTTGGACATTTCACCTGGAAAATGGAGCTCACATGTGCCCACAAGCCCAACAGCACTTACCACTTTGGCCAATGAGGGTAGTCTTTTTAATTTAATTAAGCACAGAACGATTATAAATATTGATGTCAGTCAGATGCTGGTAAAGAGATTATTGTTGACATGACCACTGGAAAAGAGAAAGAGTCTTGCTCTTGAGAGCATTGGTTTAAATCTTAAGTTATTTTGCCCTAATGGATATGTAAACATCAAATAACTGATGTATCTCCTTCTGTGAAAAGAGCCATTGTCATGCTAGTCCCCACTGGATTGCTTTGATAATAAAAAAGCTCAACAGTGGTTTTCAGTCCACCTTTGAAGTCTATTTGAAATGTTTCAGAATGTGGTACCAGTCCCTGTATATACTCTTCATATTCAAAACATGGCAAGAAGAGAATTGTTAAAAGCCATTGTAAATCTACAAAAAAGTACCATTAAGAGTTAATAATTTATGTGATCATATTAACAGCCCTTGAATGTCTAAGACTAAGCAATGTCTAGACAGTAAATCCATCTCCAGAGGCCTTGATGCTCCTTTTTGTAACATATTTAATGCTCTCAAAATGTTTAAGTACTGGTAAAATCTGGCCAACCAATGTGGATGTGGCTGAAAGAGAAAACTATATGAAAGACTTCAGGATTCTTTGAATGAGAAAACACCTTGATCAGCTTGCACACACATTTAAATTGACCTTCAAACACAAAGTGTGAGGGTTCCAAGCCTTCATTGCCACTTCAAAGAAAGGGGGTTTACACGGCTGGAGACAAAGGAAGACCCCACTTCTGATTGAAAGGCCTAAAAGAGCCTCACCAAAGCAAACTATGCCAAAATCCTTCTGGAAAAATATCCTGTACATGGGCAGATAGGACCAAACTACACCTTTATATTAAATTATGCCATCTCTGTGTTTACAAAGAGTAAAATAAAGCCTTCAAAGAGAAAAACATATTCCCTGCAGTCAAACATGTAGTTGGTTTCATGATGTTTTTGCAGTTGCTTCCTTGCCTCTGGCACTAAATGGTTCAACATGTGCACAGCATGATGAAATTAGAAGAATATCAAAGCTTTTTTGGAGCACAGTGTTGAATCCAGTATCAGAAAGCTGAGACTTAATGAAAGACCATGGATCTTCCAGCAAGACAATTACTTTAAAACACACTGCAAAAATCAGCCAAGTTAAGTGGCAAGTTATAAGCCAGTTCTAAATCCCATCGAAAACCTGCTAAGAAGCAGCAAAAACAGCACTTAAAAACAGCACATGGAGTGAAGTATTTTCAAATTGGAAGAACTGAAGATCACAAAAACAACAAAAAGGGGTAAAACAAGGAAAGAGCTGCAGAAAGCTCACATACGACTATTGGCATTGTTTGATTGTAGTTATTCTCATCAAAGGCTGTCTTACATAAGGCTAGGGTGGCAGTAATTTCGCTCATAAAACTATTGTGAATCTGAAACCTTTCACTACAGATTTGTACCTGCATCAAAACGTTCAGCCTCCTGTGGATGTCATTTCATGGCCAACCAACATGCAAACTGAGAGTCTGATTCTGAATGGAATTTGATGTGGGATTCAGCACATAAGATGATACTTGCTGAACAGATTATCGATTCACTCAGAAAAAGAATTGTTTTGTTGTTGTTTTGTTTGTTTTTTGGCTCTGCAATTCTGTATGATATCTGTTCTGATGGAAAACGCCTGTCTATGGGCTTAAGATTTACATAGTACTGTCATAAAGGCCAAATGATGGATAGAATTTATTCTGCCCCGTGTGATTTTCAGAATAGTAGCTAAAACTCTCAACTGTCTTTACTGACCCGAAAGTCCACTTTAAATTCTTATTAATTCCTATTGCTAGCAAAGTCCTGCATGAGGGCCAGCAGCATTTAACCCCGAGTTTAGCAATGAAAGGCGGATTGTAAGAAGATGAACAACATGGCAAGGAAGGGAAGGTGAACTTTGTGTTTTAAAGGGGTCATGAAATGGAGAATCAAATTTTCCTTGATATTTAGACATATAAGAGGTAACTGTCTATAAAAACATGCTGTATATTTTGAATTCAAAACTTCCTCCCCAGTCTAAAAAGAGCTTTTATAGTTGCCACCCTGCTATAACGTCTCGTTTTAAAATCTGTCTGTTCATGGCGTCATGAAACATTGCTCATTTATATGTACACATCCCACAACAAGCGTCATCACACCCTTGGCCCTTCCCACTGGCACGCAGTTCGAGAGAGGAGGCCTTGTGTGCCTAACTATTCCTAACATAACACCTAAGGGGACCCATCCGGAAGAGAATAAACAAGCACCAAAACATTAGAAATGCACATTTCACTTTTTACACAATGCACATCCAAAATATTGCATCCAAATATATTACACTATTCATCTCAAGCACAACTGTTAACACTCACACCCTTTCTACACTGGATGCTATAATCAATGATGCTGTCTACCATGGAAGATTCCGTTGTGGCGCATCACTGCAACAGTTAACAAACAGGTGTCCCATTCCATTTTGCATTAGCGCTAATACTGCCAAACGTTTCAGAAAGTTTGTGTCGACGCACCCGGTCAAGATAGCCTCAAGCCATTGCGTCGCGTCACGTCAACGGATGCGCCCGGTATAGAAATCATGTCAGCATCATAAACAATCATAACATTTGAAATATTAAATGAATGTAACTATTTACTTACGTTTTTGTTCGAGTACAATAGTGTTTTTAACTGTCCCATATCCTTTAGTGACAATTCCTTGGCAAAGACTCTCTTTATGAATGCTTCACAAGACACACTCATCCAGTTTATCATCCTGCACTGAGGTGCACATCGCCGGAAACAAATAAAAATGGTCAAAGATGTCCATCTAGTGCGTGTTTACATTCAGCAAAAAATAGTGCTGATAGGCAAAAGAACAGTTTGTTGAGCAGTTTAAACAACAAAACAACAGGAGCCACAGCAGCTGAAACGCATCTTCTCTTCAGAGTTAAAAGTGTGCCAGAGAGATGACAACAGTCAAAGACATCTGTGCAGTACATGTTTGTATATACAAATCATTCAAAATAGTCCAGATGGGTCTCCTTTTGTGTTCAGGAGTAGTTAGGCCACAGACAGTAGGCCTTTTGTCCTTCTTTCTGTTAATGAGCCAAGTGATCACCAGTGGGTGGAGCAATGGGTGCGATGATTTAAAATAGGCATTGATGTTGTTGCTGTAGAGGCAGTCTTGAATGAATAAGTACCCCAAGTGATGTAGGGAAGTCATGGAAGTAGAGAATAGGGCGTTTTGGCAGCTTGGTTTCAATAAATGCTTTTATTGCACTGGGGATTAAGTTTTGAGTTCTGGAATTTACAGTATGCTTTTATAGTAGAATGACCTCTTATATGTCAAAATATCAAGGAAAATGTGATTCCCCTTCTGTCACTCACTCGACGTTGTGTCGATGTAGTGACACTAGGGGTCGCCCTTGGGAGCCCCAAACACCTCTGATCTTTGAGAAAAGGCCAATGGGAATTGGCGAGTGGAATTTGCTTGCCACTCCCCTGGACATATGGGTATAAAAGGAGCTGGCTTGCAACCACTCATTCAGATTTTTTCTGCGGAGCCAAGCGGTTGTGTTCAGCGAGCTGAATTACTCTGCCGATCCATTCACCTCAATATCAAGTGAAGCTGTTGGATTTACAGCGCATTACAGTGGTTCCTCCCCCTCTTGCACCGGCGTTGTGCAGAGAACGCCCCTGGTCGCTTCAGCAGCTAAAAGAGTATATTCTTTCCTCAAAGAGTATATTTTCTACTAAAAGAGTGGCACATACGAAAGCGTCTTTTTCAAGATGACTTTTCGTTTGTGTATTATTCCTGGTTGCGGTTGCTATCTCTCCATTTCTGATGGCCATGATCACTGTCTCACGTGTTTGGGTGCTGCCCACGCAGAGACATCTTTCGTGGATGGTTCGTGTCCTCATTGCGAGAACATGACCATGGCAACGTTGTGGTTGCGGCTTTCTTTCATCAGAGGGAAAGCCATCCCAGCGGCTCCCCACCTCGGTCCTTCTACCTATAGGTATGAGGCAGAGACGATTAGCACTGGGGGCGATTTGGGGACCTCAATGGGAGCTTCTCTGCCGGGAAACCCCCGCGGACCTCCCATTCCCCAGCACACTCGTGTGCCCCGGTCGTGTTCTGGGATGAGACCACGGGCTCGTCTCAGGGCAAAGAGGATGAGTTAATCGATAGCAGCATCGGAGAGCGGGTTCATCCAGTCTGGCGCGGAGGACGCGGCTGGACTCCCACCCTCGGGTGCGGTAGCCCAGTCACAGACTGACACAGAACTGGTGGCCATGCTTGCCCGGGCGGCTGCGAGCGTCGGGCTAATAATTAATTAATAATTTATCAATAATTTATCTTTATTCATCACCCATTATACATTTGCACATATACAGTGAAATTCTTCTTTTTTCACATATCCCAGCTAGGCTGGGGTCAGAGTGCAGGGTCAGCCATGATACAGCGCCCCTGGAGCAGATAGGGTCAAGGGCCTTGCTCAAGGGCCCAACAGTGGCATCTTGGCGGTGCTGGGGCTTGAACCCCCGACCTTCTGATCAGTAACCCAGAGCCTTAACCACTGAGCTACCACTGCCCCAGGGTAGAGGGCTGGAGTGGAATCCTCCATTCCCCCAAACCCTCGCAGCTCAATGATTGGTTCCTGGGCCCAGAGCGCCACTCACGACCGTGCTCTGCCCCAGTACCTTTCTTCCCGGAGGTGCATGATGAGCTCATGTGATCGTGGCGGGCACCTTTTACTGCCCGGACCCGGTCCGCGTGCTCCTCCGCTCTCACTACCAACAACTGTGGGGCGGCCAAGGGATACTCGACAATTCCCCAGATGGATCAGGCCATTGCTGTGCACTTGTTTCCACAGAGCGCTGCCACCTGGCGGAACCGTCCGAGGCTCCCATCCAGGGCCTGTAGACTTACGTCTTCACTGGCGGCTAAGGCCTACAATGCTGCTAGACAGGCCGCCTCCGCCCTGCATGCCATGGCTCTCCTGCAAGTGCACCAAGCCAAGGCACTCAAAGAACTTCACGAGGGTAGTCCTGACCCGGGATTGATGCAGGAGCTGCGCTCGGCGACTGATCTCGCCCTCTGGGTGACGAAGGTCACAGCGCGGTCTCTCGGGCAGGTGATCCAGGAGCGCCACCTTTGGCTCAACCTGGTCGAGTCAAGGGAGGCTAACAAGGTACGATTCCTTGACACCCCTATCTCTGAAGTTGGCCTATTCGGCAACATTGGAGACTTTGCCTGGCAGTTTTCGACGGTGAGGAAGCAGATGGAGGCCATCCAAAATACCCTGCCCCAATGCGGCTCAAGATCCCGCACCCGTCTGCTCATCGCCAAGGGCATCCCCCTGCGGCGACAACACCAGCTCTGCCACAGCCTACCCCAGCAGGCCGGCCCCTGCGTGTAGCCGCCTGCAGGAAGCAGACGCATGGCCGGCCGCCAAGAACCCAATGAAGGCTTCGAAGCACCCCTGAGATGGGCAGCCCAGGAAGTCGCAGACCCACTACACAGGAGCTGGTAAGAGCACCACTCCTTCTCCCGTTGGAGGGCCAGGCGGAGAATCCTTGTTTACCTTTTCTTATAATTTTGCCGCACACCCAAAGGGCTGTGGTAAACACATTTTCAAGAAAAGAGCAGTTTCCTCACTTCCTAGGTCACACAGTTGGCGTCCACGGCCGTCGTTATCTTTTTGGCAAGTATGGCGCCTCGGAGGCAGCCCCCCCCCGCGCACCCAGCTCTGGCACAATCCCACCCTTGACACGACGGTCGTGAGGACAATTCCCTTCCTCCCCCATCCCAGACCACTCCTACAGTGGGTGTAAGGTGCCAGGTAAGTGCTTCGATGTCCCTGGACTCAGCACGGCCACAATTGGCACCTCAGGCTCCGCTCCATCATGAGGCCCCACCCACCAGAACATCCGATTGTCCCCATGGTCCCCCTCACTCGGAGCTTGGGAGTGTGGCTCTCACTCCCCAACCCGTCGCAGTGGCTGATCAGGACCGTCCGACTCTGCAACGCAATTCAGTTCTCCAGGCACCTGCCCAGGTTCAACGGCGTCTGCTTCACTTCGTTGAAAGGCAAGAACACCGCTGCCTTGTGCGTGGAGATCATGTCCCTTCTACGGAAGGACGCGATAGAGCCTGTTCCTCCAGCCGAGATGAGGAAGGGGTTTTACAGCCCCTACTTCATAGTACCCAAAAAAGGCGGTGGGTTGCGGCCAATCTTGGACCTGCAAGTTCTGAACCAGGCCTTGCACAGACTCCCGTTCAAGATGCTGACACAAAAACGCATTTTGGCGAGTGTCCGGCATCAAGATTGGTTTGCGGCGGTAGACCTGAAGGACGCGTACTTCCACATCTCAGTTCTACCTTGACACAGACCCTTCCTGCGGTTTGCTTTCAAGGACCGGGCTTATCAGTACAAGGTCCTCCCCTTCGGTCTGTCCCCATCACCTCGCACCTTCACGAAGGTCACAGAGGCAGCCCTTTCCCTGTTAAGGGAAGTGGGCATTCGCATCCTCAACTATCTTGATGACTGGCTGATTCTAGCTCACTCGCGGGATTTGTTGTGTGCGCACAGGGACCTGGTGCTCAGGCACCTCAGCCGGTTGGTGCTTCGGGTCAACTGCGAAAAGAGCAAGCTCTCCCTGGTTCAGAGCATCTCTTTTCTTGGCATGGAGTTAGACTCAATGATGGCACGCCTCACGAGCGAGCATGCACAGTCAGTGCTGAACTATCTGAGAACATTCAGGCAGAAAACGTCGGTCCCACTGAAATTATTTTAGAGGCTCCTGGGGCATATGGCATCCTCAGCGGTGGTCACGCCGCTCGGGTTGATGCATATGAGACCGCCTGAGCACTGGTTTCAAATTAGAGTCCCGAGATGGGCATGGTGCCACGGCGCATGCCGCGTGCTCGTCACGCTGGTCTGCCGCCGTCTGTTCAGCCCTTGGACCGACCTGGCGTTTCTACGGGCAGGGGTTCCCCTAGATCTGGTCTCCAGGAATGTTGTGGTTATGACGGACACCTCCAAGCATGGCTGGGGTGCCGTGTGCAATGGGCGCGCAGCCGCTGGTCCTTGGACTGGTCCGCGAATACGTTGGTACATCAACTACCTCGAGTTGCTGGCAGTATTGCTCACCCTGTGGAGGCTTTTTCCATTGATCCAGGGCAAGCACGTGTTGGTCCGGATGGACAACACGGCAACAGTAGCGTACAATGGTGCGCTGTCATCGCATGTCGCAACTCGCCAGCCGTCTCCTCCTCTGGAGTCAGCAGCGACTCAAGTCGTTGAGAGCCACTCGCATCCTGGGCAACCTCAACATCACGACAGAGTCGATTCGGTCAAGCACAGGTGGACCTGTTCGCTTCCCGGGAATCCTCCCACAGCCCGCTCTGGTATGCCCTGACCAAGGCTCCCCTCAGCACAGATGCGATGGCACACAGCTGGCCCCCGGGGCTACGCAAGTATGCGTTCCCCCCAGTGAGCCTACTTGCACAGATGTTGTGCAAGTTCAGGGACGACAAGTAGCAGGTCGTCCTAGTAGCACCTTACTGGCCCACCCAGACTTGGTTCTCGGACCTCACGCTCCTCGCAACAGCCCCCCCAGGCGAATTCCCCTGAGGAAGGACCTTCTTTCTCAGGGACGGGGCACCATCTGGCACCCGCGACCAGACCTCTGGAACCTCCATGTCTGGCCCTTGGACGGGACGTGGAAGACCTAAGTGGCCTACCACCTGCAGTGGTAGACAATCACTCAGGCCAGGGCTCCCTCTTCGAGGCGCCTGTATGCCCTGAAGTGGCGTCTGTTCGCTAAGTGGTGTTCTTCCTGACGCAAAGACCCCCAGAGATGCACAGTCAGATCAGTGCTTTCCTTCCTGCAGGAGAGCACCTTGAAGGTGTATGTAGCCGCTATATTGGCACATCACGATGCAGTAGACGGTTAGTATTTAGGGAAGCACGACTTGATCATCAGGTTCCTGAGAGGCGCTAGGAGGTTAAACCCCCACAGATCACGTCTCATCCCCTCGTGGGACCTCTCTGTGGTCCTCCATTTGAGCCCCTGGAGTCAGTGGAGCTAAAGGCACTCTCTTTGAAGACTGCTCTCCTGACTGCACTCACTTCCATCAAGAGGGTAGGGGACCTGCAGGCATTCTCTGTTAGCGAAATGTGCCTTGAGTTCGGTCCGGGTTACTCTCATGTGATCCTGAGACCCCGACCGGGCTATGTGCCCAAGGTTCCCATGACCCCGTTTAGAGATCAGGTGGTGAATCTGCAAGCGCTGCCCCAGGAGGAGGCAGACCCAGCCTTGGTGTTGCTGTGTCCGGTGTGTGCTTTGCACATCTATGTGGATCGTACGCAGAGCTTTAGGAGCTCCGAGCAACTCTTTGTCTTCTTTGGTGGACCGCGGAAAGGGAGCGCTATCTCCAAACAGGGGATCGCCCACTGGGTCACTGATGCCATCGCTATGACATATCACACCCAGGACGTGCCACCCCCCTTGGGGCTATGAACCCACTCTACTGGGAGTGTGGCAGCCTCCTGGGCTCTGACCAATGGCACCTCTTTAGCAGACATCTGCAGAGCAGCGGGCTGGGCAACACCCAACACCTTTGCGTGATTCTATAATCTCCGGGTTGAGTCTGTCTCGTCCCGTGTATTGTCAGGTACAAACAGGTAAGTTCCGGGACAGCTGACCAGATGTACTGCTTGCACATAGTGCCTTTCCCCTCCTCTGAGGTGAAGACGTGCACTTTCTACCCCCAGTCGTGTTCACGAAGTCGTGGACCCTGGATGTCCTTCCTCCTTAGCCCTGTGGCAGGAAAGTTGACGGAGAAACTCGCTGCCGGCCCAGTACATGTGCTAACTAGGCCCTGTACTGGGGTTGGTGCTCCACATGCGCTGGTTGCCCATACGTAACCCCGTGTGATGTATCTTCCACAAAAAAGTTATCTGTTGGTAAACTGCATCTTCCTTGGGCAGAGGACTCTCTGCCCCCAGCCACCATGTTTGTAGAACTCCTCCCCCCTCGGGTAGGACCTACCATAGGACTTCTCCACATGAGATGCTTCCGACAAGAATCATAAGACCATGTGACGTATTTCCACTCAAATGCCCCGCCACCCCCCCCCCCCCCACGGTGTCCTTCCCTTGGGAGGGACACCCCCCGACGAACATACCCTATGTGGCCCACAGCTGAACAATTTCGTTCCTTTTGGGGAGAAAAAAAAATTTGCCAGTCGAATTGTCCCTGAGGTGCAGTTGGGGATGGTTACATGACGGCCGGGTGCTCTTGCTACGAGGCATGCAGAGGTCTTACCGTCACGCACCGGCAGTCCACGTAACACAGTTCAGTTAGTCGTGGCATTTTGTTTAGGGACCCCTAGTGTAAATACATCGACACAATGTCGAGTGAGTGACAGAAGGGGAACGTCTCAGTTACTGTTGTAACCTCCGTTCCTTGATGGAGGGAACGAGACATTGTGTCCCTCCTGCCACAACACTGAACTACCCGCTGAAATGGCCGGGACCTTGTCTCGGCTCCTCAGCACAAAACCTGAATGAGTGGTTGCAAGCCAGCTCCTTTTATACCCGTATGTCCAGGGGAGTGGCATGCAAATTCCACTCGGCAATTCCCATTTGGCCTTTTCTCAAAGATCAGAGGAGTTTGGGGCTCCCAAGGGCAACCCATAGTATCACTACATTGACACAAAGTCTCATTCCCTTTATCAGGGAATGGAGGTTACGACTGTAACCGAGACGTTCCTCATGACATGACCCCTTTAAGGAGGCATTTAGGCCAATATAGAGCGTTTCAGACAGAGGGCCAAAAACAGGGTGGAAAATGATCATATATTACTAAATTGTGACTGTTTTGGTGAATTTTTTATAACATTATCATTGGACCTCAGGGAAGATAATTAAAGGAAAAAAAAATAGCACATCGTGACCCCTTTAAATCTCTCTCTTGCCAATCTACAGGTTTCACTGCACTTATGTCTACCCAGCAGGGATCCTTTCGAAAATCATCTATGCATCTGTGAAAACAGAAGCATGGATGAATATGAATTGAAGAGGTGAAAAATAATCTCAGATCTTTTTTTTTTTGGTGACTGGAAAGAGTGATAGAAACAAAAAGGAGAGAGAAAACATGACAGAAAAGTAAAGGTGGAAGACTGACACCTTGTCTGAAATGAAAAAGTCTGTAAGGGCACATGGAGGGGAATGGAGAGAGCTGTTTGGAGTGAGAGACCAAAAATGTTGACAAGAGGGAAATTTAATCTGTATTCATGCCTTAGATACCGGCTTCCATACATCATTCTCTGTGCCCTCTAGACTGATAGCCTTGAGCTACAACATAACCTTTGACCAGAGGTGGGTAGTAACATGCTACATTTACTCAGTTACATTTACTTGAGTAACTTTTTGGAAAAAAAAAATACTTTTAGAGTAGGTTTAAAAGTGGGTACTTTTTAGTCTCACTCAAGTCAATTTCGAATGAATTTTTTTTTACTATTACTTCTTTACAATGGGCGGCGTTCCTGTCGTTAAATTACTGGGTTTAATTTGAGTTAATGTGTAATTTATTGAGAGATTAGAATGGGACTTTTACGACAGCGAAAGTACACATAGCTGCACGTGCTATCACAGACTATCACTCATGCAGAGTCTATCACTGCTGCAGCATCAAGCTCTTCAAAGTGAAACACTTTCTTCGCTCCACACAGTGAAAAAAAGAATAGTTTTGTCATGCAATGCCTTCATTTAACAGCAAGACAAGTGGATATTTCAAGATTAAAATCTCAGCTTCAATTTAAGGCAGCACATCGAGGTAAGTTGTGGGTCTAATGCTAACGTGGGCTTTTCTGTGTAATGTGATGGAATTTTCAGGGTGATTCTGTAACTGGGCTCTTATGACATCAGTTTTTAAGTGTACATTTTTAAATCAGTGCAGCAATATATCAGTGCGCTATGTCCCACATCCCGCATGACATGAGCAGTATTTACGTATTTACCGGAAACTATCGCAGCTACTTCGGGCTGATTAACTGTATGAATATATGTAAACATCAAAGTTAAGTGTAAATGCTTTTTGCTCTGCCGTTTGCGTGATTGACAACTGGAGTGCAAACAGACAGCATTTCTGTGCGTGCACAGAGACGGGCGTGAGGCGAAGAGAGTGGCTGTGTCCGAAATCGTTCACTCATTTTCTCATTCACTATTTTCTATATAGTGAATGACAGTGAGTGCACTATTTCTCAGCAGTGAGTGAACGAAATGAGTGAGTGAATTCGGTCGCTGACATATTCACCGAACGTCGGAGCTCTGGGGCTGTCGCAGAAACAATGTCACATATGAACTTTTAAAATACATGGGCCTTACTTGTTATTCTTATTAAATAATATATTAATACAAAAAATCTTCATTCTGTTTGTCATTTTTAATATATATGTTAATATAAAGAGTAAACACATTTTATCAAATGTACATTATTGTATTTATTTGTTATACTTCAGTATCTTTAAACTCCAATACAAGCTGGGTAGCATTTCTGGGCGCATCGCACCCTCATCCAACCAAATTATCATAACATACATGTTTTAACCGAATATTTAAATCATCCACAGAATTATCATTTCCACTGCAGTCTCCTGAGTTAAAATAATATCACCTCAAATAATATCAAAATTCAAATCAAATCACTGTCACAACCATATACACAAGTGCAACAGTGGGTGAAAGACTTGGGTGCAGTTCAGAGCAACATAGCAGTCATGACAGTGATAAGACATACCAATTTACAATAAACATCAGATTTACACAACGCAATTTACATATCTAATATACACATTTACACAACACAATATACAAATAATAATATTCAATGTACAGTATACAATACACACAATATAGAACACACATACAATATAGAATACACAGTATACAATAAAAATAGAATATATAAAATATACAGTATGTTGTATTGTGCTGTATTGACATTCAGGCTGTCGGCTGATAGTCAGTTGCCAGTGTGTTGTTAGGAGAAAATACATTTATAACAGTCCAGTGTGAGATATTAGATTAATATAGTGCAGTGCTGATGTATATTGATCGTGAGAGATCAAGAGTTCAAAAGTCTGATTGCTTGAGGGAAGAAGCTGTCATGAAGTCAGCTGGTGTGGGTCCTGATGCTGCGATACCGCCTGCCTGATGGTAGCAGTGAGAGCAGCCCATGGCTCGGGTGGCTGGAGTCTCTGATGACCCTCCGAGCTTTTCACACACAGCCTGGTATAGATGTCCTGGAGGGATGGAAACTCACCTCCGATGATGTGTCTGGCAGTTCGCACCACCCTTTGCAGGGCTTTGCGTTTTAGGGAGGTGCTGTTGCCGTACCAGACAGTGATGCAGCCAGTAAAGATGCTCTCTACAGTGCTGATGTAGAACTGTAAGGATGTGGTGGTTCATTCCAAACTTCCTCAGCCGTCTCAGGAAGAAGAGGCACTGGTGAGCCTTCTTCACAACGGCCTCAGTGTGGACAGACCATGTGAGTTCCTCTGTGGACACCGAGGAACTTGAAGCTGCTGTGTTCTCTGTCTTTTCTCCTGAAGTCCACCACAAGCTCCTTGGACTTACTGATGTTGAGGGAGAGGTTGTACTCCTGACAACAGTGTGTCAGAGTGTGCACTTCTTCTCTGTAGCCTGATTCATCATTGTCAGTGATCAGACATACCACCATCGTATCATCAGCAAACTTAATGATGGCATTGGAGCTATGTGTTGCCACACAGTTATGTGTGTACAGGGAATACAAGAGTGGGCTGAGAACACAGCCCAGTGGGGCTCCAGTGTTGAGGGTCAGTGATGAGATGTTGCTACCCATTCTAACCACCTGGCGTCTGCTTGACAGGAAATCCAGGATCCAGCTGCACAGCGAGCTGTTTAAGCCCAGAGCCTCTCATCAAGCTTGGAGGGCACTATGGTGTTGAATGCTGAGCTGTAGTCTACAAACAGCATTCTCTCATATGTGTTCCTTTTTTTCCAAGTGGGAGAGAGCAGTGTGTAGTGTAAATGCAATGGCATCATCAGTGGAGTGGTTGTTACGGTATGCAAACTGCAGTGAGTCCAGTGAGGGAGGCAGCACAGAGCAGATGTAATTTCTGATTAGTCTCTCAAAGCATTTGCTGATGATGGGGGTCAGAGCAACAGGACACCAGTCATTTAAGCAAGTGATTTTGGATTGCATTAGTACAAGCACAATGGTGGACGTTTTAAAGCATGTGGGGACCACAGACAAGGAGAAGGAAAGGTTGAAAATGTCCGTAAAAACACCAGCCAGTTGGTGCCAGAATGCCATCTGGACCCGCGGCTTTACGGATATTCACCTGTCGGAAGGATCGGGTTACATCCGCTACAGAGATGGAGAGTGAACTAACCTCTGTAGCTTCGGCTGCGGGAGCTCTCTCCGTGAGGGCGGTGTTATTTCCCTCGAAACGAGCATAAAAAGTATTAATCTCATCCGGCAGAGAGGCAGCGGTGTTCATGGCTGAGTTTTTATTCCCTTTGAAGTCCGTGATGATATTAATTCCCTGCCACATGCTTCGAATCAGTGGTGTTGAACTGTCCTTCAATCTTGTCCCTATAATGGCATTTGGCTGCTCTGATAGTTTTGCGGAGGGCATAACTGGCTTGTTTATGCTCCTCCGCGTTCCCGGAATTAAAAGCGGAGGTCCGCACATTAAGTGCCGCACAAACATAGCTATTAATCCACGGTTTCTCTATGCACTTACTGATGAAACACATTACACTATCAGCGTATACCTTGATGTCGTAATCAGAGGCAGACCGGAACACCTCCCAGTCCACGTGATCAAAACAGTCTTGTAGCACAGAATCTGATTGGTCCAACCAGCACTGGATCGTTCTGAGGGTGGGTGCTTCCTATTTCAGTTTCTGCCTGTAAGCAGGCAGAAGCAGAACGGAAGAGTGGTCCGATCTGCCAAATGGTGGGCGGGATTTGTGGCCATCCCGGAGAGTAGCAGTGGTCCAAAACCCGGTCCCCTCGTGTGTTGAAACTGATTTTCGGTGCGATTGATTTGAAATTGGCTTTGTTAAAGTCCCCGGTCACAATGTACGCGGCCTCAGGGTGCGCAGTTTCATGCTCACTTATACTCCCATACAGTTCCTTGTTCCAATTCTGTATAAATATAAATAAAGAGTACATTTTAAAATGTATCTGTATGTTTTGCCTCTCTATATATTATGTTAATCAAGTAATGAGTTGTCAAAAAGTAATTTAATAAATTCAGCATGAAATAAAACATTGCAGGAGTGAAGGAAACAGTAAACTCCCAGCTCGTAAGTCTTCCCCGCAGTGGATTATGGGCAATTAACCATCGTCGAGTGTACGTCAAATGTACACTCGAAATTAGAGTGCATTGTGGGTAAGAATGAGTGAACAAAAGTAGGGAACGAGTGGCTCACTCAGAATTCAGACACTCCTACAATATGGCGGACACCCGAATTAGTGCACTATATAGTGGATAGGGGGCAGTTTCAGACATAGCGAGTGTTCCGTGACCGGGGAGGGTGCCCTACCCAGGCTGCGTACTCTGAGTTTAGAGAGCGGCAGTACTACTGTACAGAACTAATGATCTAAATTCTTTCGACACTGAAAATTGTAACTACACTGAAATAAGTATCCACGCAGGACTATTAAAGCTATGAACTAGCGAAAGTAGGCATTAATAAAATGTGATCTTGCTTTGGTTTATATCAGCATTATATATAATGTCCCCATGGGACATTTTCACGTTTTCACCGTAATAATTACTAGAAAGGATTCCAAACCTCTCTTCTTATTGACAAATTCATCCAGATCTGACAAGAGCCCTTAAAGCGATAGTTAACCCAAATATGAAAATTTTCTCATCATTTACTCACCCTCATGCCATCACAACTGTGTATGACTTTCTTTCATCTGCTGAAGTGAAGTGAATGTGTGCCATGCCAAAAGTGACAGTTATTTTAGTACAGAACCTGTAACTGAGCTTCTAGTGCACATGCTGCTCATATCTGTGTCCCTATTGTACATTCATGCATTAACTTTTTTTTGTATTTTATTTAAGATCGTACTGCTTATTCCCTTGAAATCCGTATGGAACCGGCAAAAAATGGCAGTTTCCTCATCCCATTTCAAACGGATCGCCAAAAAATGCATATTAAAATTAAGATAACTAAATTAATTCACAAACTCGTACAGTTTCTTCTTCTTTTTTTTTTTTTTTTTGTGGATTTTCTCCACTTTTCTCCCCAATTTGGAATGCCCAATTCCCAAAGCGCTCTAAGTCCTCGTGGTGGTGTAGTGACTCGCCTCAATCTGGGTGGCGGTGGACGAATCTCAGTTGCCTCAGCGTCTGAGACAGTCAATCCGTGCATCTTATCACATGGCTTATTGTGCGCGTTACTGTGGAGACATAGCGTGTGTGCAGGCTTCACACTATTCTCTGCGGCATCCACGCACAACTCACCACGTGCCCCGCTGAGAGCGAGAATCATGTGTGACTCTACCCTCCCTAACAACCAGGCCAGTTTGGTTGCTTAGGAGACCTGGCTGGAGTGCAGTTTATTCTTGGTACATGTATAAAAAAAATAAAATAAAAAAAATTAAAAAAAAAACATGAAAGAGTGGCTCTCACCCATTTTTGTGCTTTATTGGCACCATTTGCAAAGGAAAAAATACAAATAAAAACAGCTGATAATAAAAACAGCGGGTAGGGAGAGATGTTTGATTTTTTATTTTATTTTCTAATTATTCTTTGTCTCCTGCAACCCAAATCTTGCTCTCCTCTTTCAACAAACATGAAAGAACGGCTCATGCCCATTTTGCTATTTGCAAAAGGAAACATTTAAGAAGAGCAGATTCAAATAATAAAGACAGAGGGTATACGGGGATATGGGTGAAGTTTCATTTTATTATGTTCTAATAATTTTTTTTGTCTTCTGCTTTCTAATACCTTGCCCTCCTCTTGTGCTCTCTCTATATTTCATTGGCTGTGGCTCTTTCACTCATCGGGACAGTGCGCACACATGACGACGTCTAGATATCAAGCAGTTTTGAAAACGGTCACAGCGTCTGGGACTCATCTCAGCCTGTTGCAGAAGCGTGCACACAACAAGACTTTTCATCGTGAGATCCGAGACTTCTCATCGCAGACAAGTCGCTGACTCAAAACATCAAAGAGACGAGCTTGAGTTGTGTAGTGTACACTAGGCATTACTTATAGTTGTCTCTGCATATCAATCTGGGATAGGACATAGGATTTTAACACCGAAAAAGTTAGACACTTCAGCTTTAAATACTTCCATCAAACATTTACTGTATTTTAATGAAAGCATTCTCTGCATCGAATGATGTTAATGTGCTGTCCTTTCAAACTATTGCTCATCAGGCCCCATTGCGAATTTTTTTTTTTTTTTTTTGACTCAAGATTAATGTGTTATTTATTTTATTTTATAACATCTGGCTTTATAAATCAGTAAAATGAACAAGGGAATTGTGAAAGAAACAACATTCAATGAGATAATTTAAGCTTCCAATATTGTGCTGCAACATAAAATAAGTAAATTTCCCTCAGTCAGTGATGCTCACACTTTGCTCTATAAACAAATGATCTAATATTGAGCATAAACAGATGGTCCTCAGCATACCACCTATGCCACCTGGGTCAGTGAGTGGACATGAGCATATGATCTGAGAGCAAATGAGTATTATACGATTGTTAAAGGATGTGTGACGATGAGTGGTTTATGTGTTTACAACTGACAAAAACCTGTTCCTATGGGGTCTGGATGTGTTTTTGGACACTACTGTTTCCATGGCAACTGAGGCCTACTTATTACCCATTGGAATAGACAAGCATAGGTCTTTTATGTGTGGCCATTGAAACCATAATTACCAGACTGGAGAGAAAGACCAAGAGAGTGTATTTGAGAGAGACAGAGGCTGAAAGTAAAATAACACACGGTTTGTTTTAGGACATTTTTAGATATAAGGTGCTATGAAAGGTTCAGATTAATAGTGGGATTTTAATCCCCTCATGCTAAATATTGACTACGTGATTCATAAAATGTAGCACTCAAAGAGCATGTACAATTCTGTTAATGTTCTGTAGTGTTCAGGGACTAAAAACGGTTTTATTTATTGATTGACTGATTGATTGATTGATTGCAGAATTCCCTTTCAATCGTTCCGGAGTGAAAAAGTTATTATTAAGTGCTAGTAACCAGTTAATAACCGTTTAATTTCTTTCCAATATTTTTTTTCATGAAAACAAAGACCAAAGGTTTTATCACAGTAAATTTCTGGAATTAAATCACTTCCTGTTGACAGGGGAAAAAAAAATAAAAAATAAAAAATAAAAATAAAAAGTGCTTTCTCTCTTTTTAGTAGAGCATAATAATGTGCTTTGATTCTGAAAGAAAATGCTGCATCGCATTTCTTTGCCAAACTGCACATTATGGATTTAGCCTTTCATGACATGGTGAAGACCATTTTAACAACTACTTATAATTACTACATATACATGCTCTTTAATTCAGATGCAAATAAAAACATGAGGTAAAATGTAAATTCCTCATTTGTTTCCAACAGTGATGCATTAATACAGATTTGATGCTGCTAGGTTTTGACTGAGAGGCAGATCTGTAATTAAAATTAAATTAACCATACAGTTTAATTTTGGCCTTACTTTGTGATAATGTTTGGTTTCATAAGGCTTATTACAGCTAGAGCCAAGAGCATGTGCACTCCTTCTGTTTTACACCAGTGTTGGTTAATATCTCAGTATAAACTTGATTCAGGACTTTATTAGCTTCAGAAGAACATGGTCTCTGCATGCACTCTTTGTGGGTACAACAAGGTTAAAACATTTATTTATTTATTTATTTTTTGGCCCATATAAGTTCCCACTCACAGCCCCCTCACAATGTATGCATGCAGGAGAGAGAGATTAGGGCTATTAATTTATTTAAGATGGCCAGATATATTTGAAATATTTTTGGGGATATGTTGAATATTAAAGTGCACCTATTATGATTTTTAAACATGCCAAATTTTGTTTTAAAGGTCTCATACAATAGATTTACATGCATCCAAGGTAAAAAAAAAAACACTATAATTTGCTCATAATTTAAATAGCAACATTACCTTTTTTTCCAAGTGTCAAAAACGACTCCTTCAATGATCCGTTCTAAAGAATTCATTCTAAATACTCTGCTCCGATTGGTCAGATGTCCCAGTCTGTTGTGACTGGTCTACCACTTACGGCGTGTGTCAGAAAGGAAACGCCCACTACCATATCCGAGTTTCAGATCCGTCTGAAAAAATTTCTGTTTTACTTTACCAATTTGAGCCCAAGTCTGATAGTGATACATTGGAAGATCAACCCGAACCACCATCGCAAACACGACGAGAACAGGATGTTTCTCTGTGGTAAGTTTATATGTAGTTTGACAATAACGTGAGTTAGCCAGTTAGCAGAGGCTAACAGCCTGCACTGGCTGTACATGTAAACAGACCAGAGGCGGGTTTTATGTTACCAAATTACGTAGGTTAGTACAGGAAGTCTGGAATTACTAACGACTCGTTTCAGGTTTTCAGAATCGGTTCTTTCTTTTGGGTGTCAATAACTCCATATTTCGTGCACTTTGATTTTTGAAACTTTGCAGACTTTTTTACATTCACAAACAGCTATATAACACACTACATGAAAGGTAATATTTGAAAAACCATAATAGGTGCTCTTTAAGAATAAATGTATTGAAAATCATATGCTATTTTTATGCTGAATTCTCCCACATGGGAAAAAATGTAACAACTTATTTTAGCTTTTTTTTTTTTTTTTTTTTTTTTTTTTTTTGGGTGAGGCAAACCAGATCTGGCAACACTGTAACTGGTATAAGGGTGACTATGTGCAGTAACTGGCGCAGCGTACTGCCATTTTAAAAATAATGTTATTAAACATTCTTTTATTTGGTTCTAAACGGTTACCATTTGTAAAGGAGGCTGCAGAATGCCAGAACCAGAACAAAGAAAAAAAAAAAAAAAAAAAATACAGTTTCTGCTCAGAACAAACCAAAATGAAAAACATTTAGATTTTAGTCCCTGATAGTGTTTTTAAGAGATGAGGCCAGTCAACTGAATGGCAGCTGGAGAAGGCAATGGTGATTTACCCTAATTTTATGTAGGAGCATGGCCAGAAAATTCATCTTTCAGAATAAGAAAAAAAAAAAAGAAAAAAAAAAATGAATAAATGTTTAGTAACATTTAAAAAGAAAATAATCTTGACAAGTTTTAGAGTATTACTGTAACAAGTAATTAGCAATGAGCTCAGCAGCAGAAATGTGCCAAAAGAAATATACACTCTGTGGCTGGGGTGTCGCTTTAATTCACTGGATCAGGGACAAATTATTTTGGTAGCCCACCCCCACTTATCATTTCCATGAGTAAGCTATAGGTAAAGGACTTAAGTGGCAATGTCAAATCCCATTCCCTAGGGGGAGCCTTCAAACATTGCTCAAAAATGTGTAACACAGTGGGCTCAAAACAGGGCGACCAGAGGCTAATGTCTGTCTGAATGAAGATGCCTCAGTATGAAGAATAAAGTGCTTTTGTGTGGAAACAGTTAGTCACATAATACATTGGAGTGCCTTGCTGCTAATCTTTAATATTGCCATGACATATATGCTTTGGAAGAATATATATTTAGTGTCTAATCTGAATTAATAAATAATAATAATTAAAAACAAATTAAAATTTTATATATATATATATATATATATATATATATATATATATATATATATATATATATATATATATATATATATATATATATATACACACACACACACACACAACCAGTCAAAAGTTTTGAAACACTTGACTGAAATGTTTCTCATGATCTTCAAAACCTTTTGATCTGAAGGTGTACGCTTAAATGTTTGAAATGAGTTTTGTAGACAAAAATATACTTGTGCCACCATATTAATTTATTTCATTATAAAACTAAAATTTAATAAAAAAAAAAAAAGTTTTTGGAATTGATGACTTGGACCAAATAATAAAGAAAAACAGCCGATAAGTGCCCAACATAGATGGGAACTCCTCCTGTACTGTTTAAAAATCATCCCAGGTTGATATCTCAAGAAGTTGGTTGAGAAAATGTCAAGAGTACATTTCTGCAAATTCTAGGCAAAGGGTGACTACTTTGAAGATGCTAAAATATAACATAGTTTTGATTTATTTTGGATTTGTTTAGTCACAACATAATTCCCATAGTTCCATTTATGTTATTCCATAGTTTTGATGACTTTACTATTATTCTAAAATGTGAAAAAAAAAAAAAAAAAAAAAATTAGAATAGTGTGTTTCAAAACTTTTGACCGGTAGTGCATGTATATGTGTGTATGTAACGATGCTGGCTGCTGGCAATGATGAAGATGATGACGACGAAGTGTAGAGAACCCAAGTGCAGTTTATTATATAAGAGAAATCCAAAAACCCTAACTATAAATGTGATTAACAAAAACATGAACTAGACATGAACTAGGCTTGACTATGGCTTGACTTGACAACACCGTTACATTCACATCTACATTCAATACTTGACAACAGACAATGGAAAAAATGAGGGCTTAAATACAAAGACATGGGAGACCATAAACCAATGAAAAAACAGAACTGATAACAAGATAATTAAACAATAAACCAATGAAAACATGACACATAAACATGGAGGGAAAACATGAAATCACATGACAAGGGAACAGGAACTAAACTTTTCAAAATAATAGACATGAATCAACAAAATACACATGACAGTGTATATATATATATATATATATATATATATATATATATATATATATATATATATATATATATATATATATATAAGCTATTTTGTATTTTTTTATGATTTTCTGTGGCTCGTATAGCAGCGGTTTTTGGATGAAATGAACACTAGAGGCGCTAAAACAATGACTTCTTTTCACAAATCACAAGTAAAATGGTACATTTTCTGCTCATAAAGATTTACTGTAGTTTTCACCTTATTCCTTAACCAATGCTATCTGATGACATCGAAAAACGTTTAGTATAAAGGCATGCAGGGTAAGAAATTAACATCTGCCACATGCCAAATGTGGGTACTTTTTGTGCAGTGGCGGGTAATTTTGGTCTTCTACACACCACTGTGGTGACCCGTAAAATGCCTCAGAGTGACATATGAAAATTAATGCCTTTAGACACACAGACGTGCGCTTTAACAAACTCACCTGATTATATTTTGATGAACAGACTAAAAAGCCATCGGTGTGTGTGTCTGATTTGCTGTTTTTTCAGAGGTTCAGTGGCACTCTGCATTGGGACTTCAGGTAACTTGTCATGTGTAGTCATAATTCAGTACAGCCTCAGAAACGGTGCTCGAACAAGAAATGTCTCTTCTGTACTTGTCTACATTTTAGCCTCTATGTTTATGTTTACAAATTGTAACTTACTGTATGCTCTAATATAAACAGTATGCTAATATATATATATATATAAATATACATACATACATACATACACACACAAACACACACATATATATATATATATATATATATATATATATATATATATATATATATATATATATATATGTTAATTTCTACTTATATGAGAAATTAACATATATATAGCATACTGTTTATATTAGAGCATACAGCATGTAACAATTTGTATACATATACACACACACACACACATATATATATATATATATATATATACATACATATACATACATATATATATACATATATATATATATATGTATATATATATATATATATATATATATATATATATATATATATATATATATATATATATATACATACATATATATATATACACACATATATATATATATATATATATATACATACACATATATATATACACATATATATATATATATACACACACATATATATATATATATATATATATATATATATATATATATATATATATATATATATACATACATATATATATACATATATACATACATATATATACATACATATATATATATATATATATATATATATATACAGTGGCTGGTAAATACCCAATTTTACCAGCTACTTAGACTTTTTACAAGTCTCTTTCATTTTTCATATACTGTGTGTATGTGTGTGTGTATATGTGTGTGTGTGTGTGTGTATATATAAATGTGTGTGTATATACATATGCATATATATATATATATATATATATATATATATATATATATATATATATACACACACACATTTATATATACACACACACACACACACATATACACACACACATACACACAGTATATGAAAAATGAAAGAGACTTGTAAAAAGTCTAAGTAGCTGGTAAAATTGGGTATTTACCAGCCACTGTAACTTGTGGTCAAAAAAGTTTTAATTTTAATGTTTGCATTATATAACCAACTACATTTGCAAGCTTGTCTGAGCTCAATAAAATTGCGCTGTAGCTCAGTTGAAAGAGGGTTGCACCTGAGATTAAGGTTTGGGGGTACGAGTCCTAGAGCATTCAAGTTGGGGCATGAGCCGAAAGTTTCTTTGAAGCACCACAAAATGATATGGTTTCTTCAGCACTTGTGTTTTTCTTCTCACATTTGCTTTTGCTTTTATTGATACTATTAGTTAGGTTTAGGTTTATGGTTTAGGGTAGGGAGGCAGGTTTTGCTGATTTAAAACTCGATGGAGCATTAACCTTGAAAAACTAATGTGTTTGGGTGAAAATTCAACTCCCCTTTAGCGCCACTCAGTGGACACTGCCTCGGAACTGCCATGGTACATGTAAGGAGTCACGTAATGTAATTTTCAAAAATGTGGCCACAGTCAAGTTTTATTCCTTGAGATCACACTGTAACAAATTTCTGTAGTTTTCACAGCATTTTTACTGTATAATGAACAAATGCTTACTGTAGAACCATGGTCAAATTTCTTTGCCGGGTGAATTCTACAGTAAATATATATTTTCCCGTGAATCACAATACAGTAATTTTGAGCTGGATTTTTTTTTTAATTTTTTTTTTTTCAGCAGTAGAAACAATAATCTGTCTTTGCTGATGGTACACTTTGCATTATTTCCAACACCTACGTTTTCTAGTTTTTAATCACACAGACAGAGGAGGACCTGACATGTTTATATCCTCCATAACGTTAACAGTTAGACAAATGATTGGAGTATAATGATATGCTGATGGCCACCTGCTTTTCTCCACACTATTTTGTTGCAAGAGCTTACTGACAAGATTCCACACTTTCTTCAGCCTTTGACTTCAGCAAGGTAACTTTGCTCATTATTTTGCAGTGCTACGTTAGTTTAGAACAGTTTCCTCATGTAAAGTTACCTGTGCTTTTAACTTTAAGAGTTCACTGGGAGAGAGAAGTAGAGAGAGGCACCCTCCTTAGCTAGTAAGCTAATGTGCATAATATTACTAAAAGAAACTATTTGCACATTAAATTGATAGATTTTGTTATCTTGTGACATATAGTTGATAACGTCATCAGTTTGGTGTAGGAATAACATTATTGGATAAAAGTTAAATTGGTATCGTGTGTGTGCCCGCGTGTATGTGTGTTGGTGCGCTAGCTAGCTCCATTTGAAGAAGCTTGTCACTCGTTTTTCTCTTGCTAGCTACCATGAGCGTTGCCAAGTACTGAAGTGGGCCGAGGCGAAACAAAACACAACAACGGGTAAGACTTTTAAACAGAAAAATATTTTTAATAGGATAGGAACTTGCTATTGAGTGGAGCAGCACAGTAGCGGATCCTGGCATAGGTGATATTGGCAGGTGCCTAGGGCCCATGTGACTCTACCCTCCCTAGCAACCGGGCCAATTTGGTTGCTTAGGAGACCTGGCAGGAGTCACTCAGCACACCCTGGATTTGAACTCGTGACTCCAGGGGAGGTAGTCAGCGTCAATACTCGCTGAGCTACAGGCCCCCAATAATGCATTCTTACATTCTGAACAAACATAAGATAGCAATAATTAACAGTATAGGTACACCGTGACACAGGATTGATTCAGTGGTCTTGAGAAAATAAGTATCAACCATGCGATTGCTGGGCAGATTTGACAAAGTCATTGATGATTTTGCATCAATGAAAACTAAGAGGTGAGGGTTAAATTTGAAATTAGGAATTATGTGTAATAGCACAAGCAGCAATCTGTAAGTATTCTGCCATTTTCTTTATTTACTGACTCTATAATTTAATTGTGCAATTTAAGTTCTGTAGATATAATGTACATGTTAATAATTTGCCAAATATTTATACGTTTATAGTTACATTCTATATTCATTGTCTAGTTATACCCAAAAATGAAAATTCTCTCATCATTTACTCACCCTCATGCCATTCCAGAAACATGGCTTTCTTTCTTTTGCAGAATGCAAATGAAGATTTTTAGAAGAATATTTCAGGTCTGTAGGTCCATACAATGCAAGTGAATGTTGGCCAGAACCTTGATGCTCCAAAAAGCACATAAAGGCAGCATAAAAGTAATCCATACGACTCCAGCAGTTAAATCTGTCTTTAGAAGGGATATGATAGGTGTGGGTGAGAAATAGATCGATAATCCCTTTTTATTCTAAATCCCCACATAAACTTTCAGATATGAAAGTGAAACTAAACAGGCATCACATGTGACTAAGATGTGAAAGTGGAGAGAGTAAAAAAATGACTTAAATATTTATCTGTTTCTCACCCACACCTATTGTGCAGGCTCAAAAAAAGTAAAAAAAAAAAAAAAACATTTTGAGAGTGATAGGATTAATTTACTGTACTACACTTTCATTTCTAGGGTCTCCCCAATAGTAACTGATGGTTGAAAAACTCTGCTAACTCTGGACAACCTGCTAACGCTGCTGTGTCAGGAATGCTTGATGTACAGTGTATTAGGTTAATTACAAATACAATCATCCCTCAGCCTGTCAGGGAGAGAGAGAGCGCACCAAACACAAAGAGAATTCTCAGTATTGAAGTGATTCTGGATTTCACCACAGTATGGTTTTAAAGCACATTTGTGTATGGTACCGAGTGTAGGGTTACTGCTGCTGTTTGGACCCTCTCAAAAAAAAAAAAAAAAAATCATACAACTCAAAGAGACAGAGAGAGGAGCAGCAAAGTTTTGAATCTGCAGAGAGGAGATAGCTTTGACTGTCGATTACAACACGTACACCCCATACTGTATGCCACGACTCCAAGCATTCATTCCCCTTTTTATCTGACAGTGGCTGCCTTGTCTCCCTGCTCTCCTTGAGGTTAAGTCCCCAGGATGTCTGCAAGAGGCGGGAAAAGAGATAAAAACAAGTGAACAATGTGTTTGCATTTCTATAAAGAACCGAACAAGCCTCATGAGTACCGGGCCATACAGATTTGCGCCAGGCAGCCATTGTTCTCCAACGTTCCACTACCAACTACAGTTGGTTGCTTGGTGACATGGGTCCCCGCTCTTTAAAGCCAGGGCCATGTGGCAGAATAGAAAATGGGTGTGTTTAAAAAGCAAGGGGGTAGATTCATAGTTAGAGTCAGACAGGGAGATGGAGTGAAAAGGACAGAGAGAGACAGAGTGATACAGAATGAAAAAAGTGAGATATTGCTATTGAGTGGGGACCGGTGGTACCGGATGTATTCTGGAAGTGAACTGAAGCCAAGATTTTCTCCAAATGATCGCAAGTGTTGCAGTGTCCTTGCACATCATACCGTTGTTCTTTAGAATCAGTTTAGTGAACTATGAATAACTGTGCGAAGCCATGGAAACTGCCTGCTCTCTCATAACGGCATAGAAAGTTGTACATAGTGGAAAAACTTGCATTCCTTTTTGGACCTGACCAGACTTGGAGACCAGCTGAGACCAGTAAACCAGCGTAGACTGGTTTAACCCTAGAATTTATATGCAACCGTAGCCCTCTAAAATGCATATATGGGTTGAAAAAGACCCAGGTGAAATCAGATGCTTATTCTTTATTAAACTACTATAAAACTATTAACTGTAATGATAATTTTATAAATAATTTACATTTTTAAATGGTTGATATATATTTGTTTACATTCTGAGGAGTTTCAAAAACACTGAAAATGAAGTAGGACTTGTTAAAAAGTCTAAATATTTGTTCATGTTTGGTAGTACAATATGAAATGTCTCAGCAACCCTACCCACACAAACACATACAAAGTAGTATATATGTGAAGTATACATATAAGATGGTGCCGAGTATGGCTGCTGCGTTGCGAGCTCTGACACAACATTGTAGTTTTTTGTTTGTTTTGTTTACAATTCTTATGTTTTTTGTCTTGTATGTTGTCTGCCTTATTGTCTACGACAAACACTTTTGGACATTGGTTCTGCAATTGCACACCGTAAACCGGACTTCAAATTCCTCAATGCCGACACACTGTTTACAAACACGGCAGCGGAGCCCTTTGTCTGGGCAGCCCGGCCGCGGAAACGTAGAAGGAAAAGGGGAAAGAGCGCCGGTGTTCTCATCAGAGTAAGACGTCGCGCAAATCAACCCCCGTTATCCAGTATTCTAAGGGCAAATGTTCAGTCTCTGGACAACAAGCTCTGCGAGCTGAGAGCACAGATCTCTTTCCAATGAGAGATGAGGGACTGCTGCATTATCTGCCTTACAGAAACTTGGATGTCTGCGGAGATTCCAGACTCAGCCATCGAACCCGCGGAGTTCTCCATGCACTGAGCGGACAGAGTGAACGACCTCTCAGGTAAAAGCAGAGGTGGTGGTGTATGTTTTATGATCAACAAATCCTGGTGTGATCAAAGGAACGTATATTCAAGTCTTTCTGCTCTCCTGATCTGGAATTTCTCATGCTTCTGTGTCGACCATTCTGGCTACCAAGGGAATTCACAGCGATCATTATCACTGCTGTGTTCATCCCGCCACAAGCCAACACAGAACGGGCACTCAAGGAACTGTATGGGAGTATAAGCAAGCAGGAAACAGCGCACCCTGAGGCTGTGTTCGTTGTGACTGGGGACTTTAACAAAGCCAACTTCAAGTCAATAGCACCGAAATACTACCAATACATCAGTTTCAACACACGAGGGGACCGGGTTTTGGACCATTGCTTCTCTCCCTTCCGGGATGGCTACAAATCCCTCCTCCGCCCACCATTTGGAAAATCGGACCACTCTTCCATTCTGCTTCTGCCCGCTTACAGGCAGAAACTGAAACAGGAAGCACCCACCCTCAGAACGATCCAGTGCTGGTCGGACCAATCAGACTCTACACTACAAGACTGTTTAAATCACGCAGACTGGGAGATGTTCCGGTCCGCCTCTGATGACGACATCGAGTGTTTCATCAGAAAGTGCGTAGAGGATGTTGTTCCGACCAAAACAATACGGATCTAGAAACCTTGGATTAATAGCGATGATCGCGCGGCACTTGATGCGCGGACCTCCGCTTTTAATTCCGGGAACGCAGAGGAGCATAAACAAGCCAGTTATGCCCTCTGCAAAACTATCAGAGCAGCAAAACGCAAGTACAGGAACAAGATTGAAGGACAGTTTAACACCACAGACTCTAGAAGCATGTGGCAGGGAAATAATATCATCACAGACTTTAAAGGGAATAAAAACTCCGCTGTAAACACCGCTGCCTATCTTCTGGATGAGCTAAATACTTATGCTCGTTTCGAGGGAAATAACACCACTCTCGTAGAGAGAGCTCTCACGGCCGAAGCTACAGAGGTTAGTTCACTCTCCGTCTCTGTAGCTGATGTAACCAGATCCTTCCGACAGGTAAATTTCCGTAAAGCCACGGGTCCAGATGGCATTACGGGCCATGTCATTAGAGCATGCATGAACCAACTGACTGGTGTTTTTACGGACATTTTCAACCTTTCCCTCTCCTTGTCTGTGGTCCCCACATGCTTCAAAATGTCCACCATTGTGCCTGTACCAAAGCAATCCAAAATCACTTGCTTAAATGACTGGCATCCTGTTGCTCTGACCCCCATCATCAGCAAATGCTTTGAGAGGCTAATCAGAGATTACATCTGTTCTGTGCTGCCTCCCTCACTGGACCCATTGCAGTTTGCTTACCGCAGCAACCGCTCCACTGATGATGCCATTGCATCTACACTACACACTGCTCTCTCCCACCTGGAAAAAAGGAGCACTTAGAGAATTCTGTTTGTAGACTACAGCTCAGCATTCAACACCATAGTGCCCTCCAATCTTGATGTGAAACTCCGGGCTCTGGGCTTAAACAGCTCGCTGTGCAGCTGGATCCTGGACTTCCTATCAAGCAGATGACCAGGTGGTTAGAATGGGCAGTAACATCTCATCACTGACCCTCAACACTGGAGCCACACAGGGCTGTGTTCTCAGCCCACTCCTGTACTCCCTGTACACACATGATTGTGTGGCAACACATAGCTCCAGTGCCATCATCAAGTTTGCTGATGATATGACGGTGGTAGGTCTGATCACTGACAATGATGAAACGGCCAACAGAGAGGAGGTGCACACTCTGACACGCTCTCAACGTCAGCAAGACAAAGGAGCTTGTGGTGGACTTCAGGAGAAGAGAAAGAGAACACAGCCCCATCACCATCAATGGAGCACCAGTGGAGAGAGTCAGCAGCTTCAAGTTCCTCGGTGTCCACAGAGGAACTCACATGGTCCGTCTACACTGAGGCCATTGTGAAGGATCATCAGTGCCTCTTCTTCCCGAGATGGCTGAGGAAGTTTGGAATGAACCTTCACATCCTCACATGGTTCTACACCAGCACTGTAGAGAGCATCCTGACTGGCTGCATCTCCTCCTGGTACAGCAATAGCACCGCCAACAACTGCAAAGTCCTGCAAAGGGTGGTGCGAACTGCCAGACACATCATCGGAGGTGAGCTTCCCTCCCTCCAGGACATATATACCAGGCGGTGTGTGAAAAAAGCTCGGAGGATCATCAGAGACTCCAGCCACCCAAGCCATGGGCTGCTCTCACTGCTACCATCAGGCAGGCGGTATCGCAGCATCAGGACCCACACCAGCCGACTTCATGACAGCTTCTTCCCCCAAGCAATCAGACTTTTGAACTCTCTTGATCTCTCACAATCAATATACATCAGCACTGCACTTTATTAATCTTATTATCTCACACTGGACTGTCATAAATTATATTCTCTCTTAACAACACACTGGCAACTGACTATCAACCGACAGCCTGAATGTCAATACAGTACAATACAACCTACTGTACATTTTATATATACAATAAATACAATTTTTTATTGTATAATGTGTATTCTATATTGTGTGTATTGTATACTGTACATTGTATGTTATTATTTGTATATTGTGTTGTGTGAAATTATGTGTATATTAGATTTTAAATTGTGTTGTGTAAATCTGATGTTTATTGTAAAACTGGTACTTCTCATCACTGTCATGACTGCTATGTTGCTTGGAACTGCACCCAAGAATTTCACACACTATTGCACTTTTGTATATGGTTGTGACAATAAAAGTGATTTGATTTGATATACTGCACATGTAAGTGTATTTTACGAAAATAAAATAATAATAAATATTATATATATATATATATATATATATATATATATATATATATATATATATATATATATATATAATACATTTGTAAAATATGTACTCCAATTTCTGTATGACACTATTTCTATGTTACCCAATGTAGCTATATTTGCTGTTGGGAGAGGTGGGGCATACTGACAAAAGTTGCAGGTTCAAAACACACTAATAAGTGGTCCAGGGGCTATATCCATTGTACCCTTAAGCCCAAAGCATGATTTGATTTTGACACGAATGCTCAGCATCTGCGTACATTGGAACGCGAGCCTGTCAAAGTATACTCCATTTGACGGTGTGTGCATATACAGGCATTTGGCGTCTGCGCGCTACGACTGCTATGAGATGCCGGACAATTTCTCCTCAGGAGTTTAGACCCATAAAGATGTCTTTATATTCCTTCAGACTCGAGTTTTACAAATGCAGGTATCTTCTAGCATTTCTTCGTGACAGCAATGGCTCAAATGTGAGTATTGCCACCTTGTGGATCCACTTATTCGTGCAAATAATTCTAGGAGCATGCGCAATCTGTGTGTTCAAAGATGCGTGGTTAGAAAAATTGGGCTGCACTCGTTCAGTGCTCAGCGTTTACATCTGACCAAAGTATACTATGGGCTTAACTGTGAACTAGGCATCTAAACTCAGGTTGCTCCATGGGGACTGTCCATGTATTAAGTATGTCATGCACTTTTTATTAAAACATTGGCTGAATGACAACTTGCTACACTTGCATACCACACATAAAAATGAATTTGAACATGGTATTTAACATTTAAGTGCACAATAAATGGAAACAACAACAATATATGTAAAAAAATAGTAATAATGTATTACAAGCGTAATGCCACTGTTAAATGCATTGAACACCATAGTAAATATATGGGTCACAGATGAACCACATATGCATTGTAGTGATTCAAATTATCATACAACCCCAATTCCGAAAAAGTTGGGACATTATGAAAAATGCAAAAAAAAAAAAAAAAAAAAAAAACAAAAAAAAAAGAGTGGTTTACAAATTATATTCACCCATTGCTATATTGAAAGCACTACAACTACACATTGTATGTTTTACCTTGTGAATTTCATTGTTTTTTGAAAATGTACAGTAATTTCAATTCAATCATCAGATGATTGCAACACTCTCCAAAAAGTTGGGACAGTTGAATGTTTACCACTGTGAAACATCACAATTTCTTCTAAACACTTAAGCATTTGGGCACTGAAGACACAAGTTTGTTTAGAAAGTGGAATTTTCCCCCATTCATCCATTATGCAGTTCTTCGGCTGCACAATTGTACGGAGTCTTCATTGCCATATTGTGCGCTTCATAATGCACCACACATTCTCTATTGGAGACAGGTCAGGACTGCAGGCAGTCCAATCTAGCACCCACACTCTGCTTACACAGCCATGCACTTGTAATTCGGCCAATATGTGGTTTGAAGTTGTCCTGCTGGAAAATGCAGGGACGACCATGGGAAAGACAGTGCAGGATGACAGTATATGTTGCTCCAAAATGTGTACATATCTGTCTGCATGAATGGTGCCCTCACATATGTGCGAGTTACCCATGCCATGGCACACCCCTGGCCCATTCGCAGGCACTGGCTTTTGGACATGACACCGATAACAGCTTAGATGGTCCATTTCATCTTTGGCCCGAGAACACGACGGCTGTGTTTTTCAAAAACTATTTTAAATGTGGACTCGTCGTACCAAAAAAAACACAGTTCCACTGTTCTACTCTTCATCTAAGATGAGACCGAGCCCAGCAAAGTCGGCAGCGCTTCTGGACAGTGAATTAATGAACGTTACATTTATATAGCACTTTTCTGACACTGCACTCAAAGCGCTTTACACAGTGAACAGGGGACTCTCCTCAACCACCACCAGTGTGCAGCATCCACCTGGATGATGCAACGGCAGCCATAGTGTGCCAGTACACTCACCACACATCAGCTATTGGTGGAGAGGAGAGAGTAGAGTTATAGAGCCAATTAGTGGATGGGGATTATTAGGCCAATGGGGGGAATTTAGCCAGGACACTGGGGTTACACCCCTACTCTTTATGAAAAGTGCTCTAGGATTTCTAATGACCACAGAGAGTCAGGACCTCGGTTTAACATCTCATCCGAAGGATGGACAGTGTTGATGTATGGCTTCTGCTTTGCACAGTAAAGTCTTAACTTGTATCTGTGGATGCAGTGGTGAATGGTGTTGACTAACAAAGGTTTACTAAAGTAATCCCAAGCCCATGTTCATGATATCCATTACAAATTAATTATGTTTTTTTAAGACAGTGATGTCTGAGGGATAGGAGATCACATGCATTCAGAAGTGGTTTTCATTTTGCCCTTTATGCACCGAGATTTGACCAGATTCCTTGAATCTTTTAACTATATTGTGCACTGTAGAGGGTGAAATGCCCCAAATCCTTCCAAATTGTCTTTGGGAAACCTTGTTCTCAAAGTGCTGGATTATTTGCTGAAACATCTGTTGGCAAATTGACAAGTCTCAACTGATCCTTACTCTTGAAGGTCTAGGCTGATTTTGGAGGCTCCTTATATACTATGACACAATTGCATAACCTGTTTAACATCTCCTGATTCACATTGCCTTATTTCAATTTGTCAAATTGTTATTAGTCTTAAATTGCCCCTGTCTCAACTTTTTTGGAGCGTGTTGCAATCATCTGATTAAAAAAAAAATGACTGTACATAAAAAAAAAAATTAAAAAAAAGAAAGAAAATTGCAAGGTAAAACATCATAATGTGTAGTTGTAGTGCTTTCAATATAGCAAAAAGTGAATATAATTTACAGATCACTCCTTTTTGTTTATATTAGCATTTTTTATACTGTCTCAACGTTTTTGGAATTGGGGTTGTATAATAAAAATAAATAAATAAGTAATTATTATACATATATAATTCCGAGTTGGGCATTTTAAACATTAAATTCAGTGAAGCAACTGTCTATTATTTGATGTATCCTGAGAGATAAAGTGAGTCAGAGTGTTCCTGCATCATAAGACTATCTGAAAGACACCACTAATTATCACAGGCTCACATACTGGCAGAGGTGTTTCATTTTCAAAACAGTCTTATTAAATTAAGAGTTATTGTACACCTGTAACTGAGTTGGGAATGTGAGTAGTTCCCTTTCTATATATAGGCTAGAGAGGGAAATGCTATTTAAGGACAGCCTAGACCAGCAGTCACCAATTAGCGGAATGTGGTCCGAGTCCGGACCCCGGCTTTGTTCCATCCGGACCACGAGATAATGACAACGGTTGTCATATCATAACGTTTCTATAATTTTAGTGAGCAGTGCGTCAAAACAGAGCTATACACACCACAAGCACTCAGAGGCTAGCAGTGCTATATCATCTTTTTCTCAAACGCCGAACACGCTTCATTCGTGCTCCGTATGTGTTGCCTCTCTCAATCATGATATACACGAGGCGTCGCATAAAGCCTGATTAGGCTACGTAGAGTTCCATGCACGGTTATTTTAACAACTGCAGCGGAGACACGGTGAGCAGCAATGTAGATGGAGACTGGCATCTTTCGCAAAAACAAACTGCAGAAATGAGTAAAGCAATGTGAAACTATCTTCATCTGTCTGATAAATGACTCGGATGGTTCAGCTAAAGCAGATTTGTGACAGGACAAGTTCACGTGTCATCTTTTTAGACTAATGTCTTTTTCCGTCTAAATTTAGCTTTATTAACCAACATGTTACGTGCTTTTCATGACAAACAGTTTTTTGTTTTAATTTTGTGAAAATTAATCAGAGATGTCATCATCTCTGATTATTAGTTATAATTATTATAAATTATTTGTTATCCTGGCTAGTAGAGTTTTTTGCTTCTGATGAGAACGTTTCCATTATTTCATAGTCAGCCCATTTATACTTAAGCAAACAATATTTTTAAGATGTAAATTGTTAGTTTATTGTTATTACATTTTCACTTTAGGAAAATATAAAAATTGTCCATTCAGACTTTTACATTTTCTAAATTTTCTCTCAGGGGATACCCCTGAACCCCCATACAGTAACCTATATTTTCTCAGTCAAAAGCACTCCTACGTCCCATACAAAGGTATCTGAATGTAAAAATAAAAACAAATATTCAGAATGTAAAAATATTCAAACACAAAATATGGACTTCTGTCACCCAGCTTGAAAACAAATGTATATGTTATTGTAAAGGAGGAGGCGAGAAGCAGCTTTCCTTGTTTAGGTAAGGATTTATTTTCCCTGTTTGCAGCACAATTTACACAAGTTAATCCACTATCACACACCGCTTCACAAAATAAACTCTCATAATTTGTAATAAAAAATCTTTGCTTCTGGTTGGGGTCTGTCGTGCCCAGGCTCTCTCTCCCTCTTCTATTTGCGGTGTGTCTATTTATGCCGCTCTTCCCGTGCTCACTGAAATTAGAGACAGGTGTTAGACATAATTTAGCTCAGGTGTAAGCGCCCTTACCGCTTTCTCTCTCTCCGGAGAGATGCTTGACCACGCCCCCGCTGCCACATATCCCCACCGCCCGACTCAGGCCGGGGCGGCATCCGGCCTGCCTACCACCCACACCCCCCCCCCCCATTCCTGGAAAGGAAGTCGGCGACAGCCATCTGCGCCCCCGGTCTGTGGACCACCTTGAACTTAAACGGTTGAAGAGCCAGATACCAACGGGTGATCCGGGCATTAATATCTTTCATGCGGTGGAGCCACTGGAGTGGGGCGTGATCCGAGCAGAGGGTGAAGGCCCGCCCCAGCAGGTAGTATCGGAGAGTGAGGACCGCCCACTTGATGGCGAGACACTCCTTTTCCACGGTGCTGTACTTAGTTTCCCTTAACGAGAGCTTACGGCTAATGTACAGCACCGGGCGCTCCTTCCCCTCCACCACCTGCGAGAGTACAGCCCTCAGCCCCCTGTCTGAAGCATCTGTCTGTAAAACAAAAGGGAGAGAGAAGTCAGGTGAATGTAAAAGCGGCCCCCCGTAAAGTGCGGTTTTTACTTGCATTAACGCCCGCTGACACTGCTCCGTCCACTGGACCGGACCTGGAGCTCCCTTTTTAGTGAGATCAGTCAGCGGGCTGGTGACGTCCGAATAATTAGGCACAAACCTTCTAAAATAGCCAGCCAGCCCCAGGAACTGTCTCACCCCCTTTTTGGTCTTGGGTCTCGGGCAGGTCGCAATCGCCACTGTCTTATCAATTTGGGGACGCACCTGCCCGTGGCCCAAGTGGAACCCCAGATACCGTACCTCCACCCGCCCAATCGCGCACTTCTTCAGGTTCGCTGTGAGTCCCGCTCGGCGCAGCGATCTCAGAACCGCCCTCAGATGCTGCATGTGCCGCTGCCAATCATTGCTGTAAATGATGATATCATCTAAATAGGCAGCGGCGTAGGCTGAATGCGGTCTGAGGATTCGGTCCATGAGATGCTGAAACGTAGCCGGGGCCCCAAACAAACCGAACGGAAGTGTCACAAATGAGTGTAATCCAAACGGTGTGGATAAGGCGGTTTTCTCATGGGAAATTGGTGTCAAGGGGATCTGCCAATAACCCTTCGTCAAATCCAATGTCGAGTAAAATCAAGCAGTGCCCAACTGATCGAGCAACTCATCAACGCGAGGCATTGGATACGCATCAAATTTAGACACCGCGTTAACTTTCCTATAATCCAATCGCTGTGGGATTCTTCTATTACCCCCATATCGAGCATCACATCCAATTCTTCCCGAACGATTTTCTTCTTGTGTTCGGGTAATCGATAGGGGCGGCTACATACCACGACCCTCGGCTCGGTCTCGATGTGGTGATAGATGAGGTTTGTACACCCCAGTAGAGGGGAAAACACATCCGCAAACTCCTGTTGCAACTTAGCAACCTCCATGAGTTGACTCGGTGAGAGGTGGTCTCTGCAAATGACCGGGGTGAACTGTTTATATTTTGAACTCACCTCCGGTCCGAGCTCCGCCTTCTCGGGAACTACCGTAGCCAGCGTCACGGGAACTGCCTCCCTCCACATTTTCAGGAGATTGAGATGGTATATTTGATGTGCGCCCCCTCTATCATTTCGTTTAACCTCATAATCGAGATCTCCCACTCGTCGTGTAACCTCAAAGGGTCCTTGCCACTTAGCGAGTAATTTAGAGCTCGATGTGGGAAGCAATACAAGCACTTTATCTCCCAGTGCAAATTCCCTTAGCTGAGTTCCCCTGTCATACAGTCGGCGCTGTCGTTCTTGAGCTTGGAGCAAATTCTCCTATGTTAACTGCCCCAAAGTGTGGAGTTTTGCTCGAAGATCAAGAACATACTGAATTTCATTTTTACTGTTTGAAGGTCCCTCCTCCCAGGCCTCTCGCAATACATCTAGCACACCACGTGGGCGTCGCCCATACAGCAGCTTGAATGGGGAGAAGCCAGTGGAGGCTTGTGGAACCTCTCGAACTGCAAATAACAGGGTGTCGAGCCATTTATCCCAATTTCTAGCATCATCGTGCACGAACTTACGAATCGTGTTTTTGAGGGTTTTATTAAATCGTTCCACCAGGCCATCCGTTTGAGGATGGTACACGCTGGTGCAAATCGATTTAATATTTAACAACTCGTACAGTTCGCGTAGTGTCCGTGACATAAACGTTGTGCCCTGATCGGTGAGGATTTCATTCGGAATCCCCACCCGGGAGATTATTTTGAAGAGTGCCTCCACAACACTGCATGCTGAGATGTTGCGAAGAGGCACTGCTTCCGGATATCGTGTTGCATAGTCCACTAGGACCAATACAAAGCGATGTCCGCATGCTGACCGTTCTAATGGCCCGACGAGGTCCATTCCAATTCTCTCAAAGGGGACCTCGATCAGAGGAAGAGGGTGCAATGGCGCTTTTGGGGTGGCTGGTGGGTTAACAAGCTGGCATTCGCGGCATGCCGCACACCACCTGCAGACATCGCCGCCAATGCCCGGCCAATAGAAATGGGCTATTAGACGGTTCAGTGTCTTCCTTTCTCCCAAGTGACCTGCCATGGGATTATAATGAGCCGCCTGGAACACCATTTCCCGATGGCTCTTTGGAATCAAAAGTTGGGTTGTATCCTCTTTGGTCCAAGTGTCCTGTGTCACTCTATACAACCGTTCATTTATAATCGCAAAATAGGGGTATGAAAGGGCGATGTCAGGCTGGAGTCGTTGACCATCGATGACTCTCACTTGGTCAAAGGCGTGTTTGAGGGTTTCGTCTCACGACTGCTCCAAAGGGAAATCCCCGTCAGGGAATTCCCTCAGAAGGGGAGGGGCTGCAGCCTCTCCCCCTCTCTTGTCATTATGACGTGGAGCTGTCAAGGACGGCCCCGGCTCCGCCTCCCCTGCCAGAGCGTCGCACATTGCACATCTCCCTGACTTCATACAGGACCCATCCACGCAAATTCCCTTCAATAAAACTCTAAAATCAGTCCCCAAAATCAATGGATGGGTGAGGCGGGAACTAACCGCACTCTATGCTTTTTCCCCCGGAATTTAATTGTCAGGGTCACCACCGGATACTTGTGAATATCCCCATGTACACATTTCACCTTCACCGTTTTAGTTGTGACCAATGCCTCGAGTTGAACCAAGCGTTGGTGGATAGTGGTTTGATTACAACCGGTGTCCACCAACGCTTGGTGAGTACCCCCCTTGACACTTACCGGTATGCGGTATGCTCCGGCCCGGTCGGGGGCAGCCTGTGGGAGGTCAGAGACCCGCACCACCGTCCCCAGCTCCATCAGAGGGCACTGATCTCGGAAGTGGCTCGGGTCTCCGCACCTCCAGCAGGCTGGCCCAGGTGCTACACCCGCACTTGCATCGGCGGGCACCCCCCCTGAGGGGGAGAGCAATGGGGCATTGGAGTAGGGGAAGATGTTGCCTCCCACACCCGGGGAACTGGTCTCAGGGGCCGAAGTCCTCCTCATCTGCATGGGGCAGGAACGGGACCTGGAGAGAGAGCAGAACGAGAGGAGAGAGGGGAGGGGGAAGAAACAGAGGGAGGAGAGAAGATGTAGGAGGGCTCTTCCGCCCTCGGGATCGCCGCCATGTGGTCCTCCGCAAGTCAGACAGCTTCCTCCAACAACGCCAGGTGGTGGCACTGAACCCACTCCGCCGTCCCTTTTGGCAGTCAATCTGTGAATTGTTCCAGTACCACCTGGTCAATAACTCCATCGACGTCGCGGTCCCCTGCTAGCAGCCATCTTCGGCAGGCGTCACGGAGTCGCTGGGCGAAGGCAAATGGGCGGTCGGAGCTCTCCAACTTCAAGATCCGGAAGAGTTGATGACTTTCCTCCGGAGTGCAACCAACCCATTGCAAGATGGCTCTTTTTAAATCTCCGTAGGCCATGAGGCTCGTCGCTGGCAGTTGTTGAGCCATGAGCTGGGCTTCCCTGGACAATAGTGGGATCAGTCGGGCTGCCCATTGGCCGAGCGGCCAGCCCCAGATCTCGGCGGTCCGCTCAAACAAATCCAGGAAGGCCTCAGGGTCGTCCGCCGCCCCCATTTTCTGTAATGCTGGCGGGGGTAACGGTGTGGGAGTGTCTGGGGTCGCGGCTTGGGACGCCTCCTGGCTGAGGAGGCTCCGGATCGCCTGCCAGTCCTCGGCTTGAGCGTGCAGAAGCTCGACAAACCGGCGGTCTTGATCTTGTCGGAGCTCAAGCAGTGTCTGTTGGTGGCTCTGATGTAGGCTGGTGAGGGCTTGGAGGATCTCCACCAACTGGGAGGACTCTACGGGACGACGTCCATCCATCTTCGACCCAAACTTCAATCCCGGGTTTTGGCACCAGTGTAAAGGAGGAGGCGAGAAGCAGCTTTCCTTGTTTAGGTAAGGATTTATTTTCCCTGTTTGCAGCACAATTTACAGTCTCACGTTATGCACTAAGTTAATCCACTATCACACACCGCTTCACAAAATAAACTCTCATTATTTGTAATAAAAAATCTTTGCTTCTGGTTTGGGTCTGTCGTGCCCAGGCTCTCTCTCCCTCTTCTATTTGCGGTGTGTCTATTTATGCCACTCTCCCCGTGCTCACTGAAATTAGAGACAGGTGTTAGACATAATTTAGCTCAGGTATAAGTGCCCTTACTGCTTTCTCTCTCTCCGGAGAGATGCTTGACCACGCCCCCGCTGCCACAGTTATCTTGTAATATTAATATCCAAGTGCCCTTCACTAATGACCTCTATGAAATATATTAGCTTATAATAATTACATTTTTTAAATAGTTTTTATTTTACAAAGTACTATTGCTGCCAATGTGGAAGTTATAATTACTGACTCTCTCATAGTGTCTTCTCTAAATACAATTACTTTCTCATGTCAGTGCTAAGAAGTCTGAAAAGTTATTCTTTTGCAAAGTAATACCAAAGATGAGACCTGTAATCACAGCCCTCAGTGCAATATTTCAAGTAAAGAAAGTGGGAATTCAAAAGTCCACATGACGGCTCTTTTTTCCCTGCTGTTGCCCTCCATTCTCAGTCTCTTTCCCTTGAAGCATCAAACGCCTCACTTGAAAGTGCCTCATTTGTGGCTGCCTCTTTCCCAGGTGCCAATCCTTACCCTTATATATCTGCTGTAATCGACTAAGCCCTTCTCCATAAAATTTTATGCAACTAGGGGAGATGGGAGGGAGATATTAGAATGGCCATATCACAAGGTGATGTGGTCTATTGATCTTTGAGCATATTTTTTACTGCAGGGGGTTATTTGTGAGGAGTGCTCACAAACTTGAATGAAAGTAAGTTAGATATTACCAACGGTAGCAATTCTTCTAGTTTGGCCAACTGTTGATGCTAAAACCTTCTGGTTGGTTTTAGTTTTTAGTGTTTTTATTTTTTAAGTTGCAGTCAATTGCAAATTTCCATATATTTTGCCTTATGTAAAGTTGTTCTCTGATTTGGAGTTCACCAAGGATTTCTATTATCTTGTTTAGTCCCTATGTAGGCTTAGTTGTTAAATTGATCCAGAATGATCTGGAATGATGTTCTTTTCCAATGATCAGAAATCAAGACTTTGATAAAGAAAAGCCTATGTTTGTTAAATCTATTCTATTGCCTGTATGCTCCAGTACAGATTTTGCTTGAGCAAGTTCACACGTTTATTCTCCATTAAGCGAACGCATTTGCTAAGAAAAAAAAGAGAAAAAAAACCCACCTGTTTATGCTGGTGCTCAGCTAGTTTAGGTGGGAGGATAGCTGGTCGCTCAGTCTGACAAGTGCTACACCTGCTAAGACCAGTTTAAGTTGGTTTAAACCAACTAAGACTAGATTAAACCAGGTTGTTTGAGCAGGTGCACTTAGAAAATGGAAATGGAATGTGTACAGAAATGTGATATTTGGCCATATATGAACGTATACCTGTATATACACACATTTATAGTTCATACATTTGGGCATGTCCTGTATGTACATATTGAAATTCCACAAATATTTGGCAAAATCTCTTTATTACAAGAGCAAGAAAAGTTATATAAGCATTGAAAGCACAAATATTTCTGATGTGCATCCACTGATATGCAGTGGATATTTTGAAACTGGGGCCATTTGCATCAATTGCAAAAATAATACTACTGAACCAATACATGCAATATTTTGCCTAGGACACTAGAATCTAGAATCACCAATTTTAGGGTTCCCCACCTCCAAAATTCCAATTTAACTCCTGCCCTCACATATTTTTTCAAATGTTATTGTTTGGTTATAGAAATAACAAGCTTTTGAATTTCATGAAAAAAAGCAAAGAATAATGAATTTACCCAAATACATTCCTGTGGCATGGGGGTCGTGGGATGTGTCGGTCTGCGGGAGAGCAGTAAGGCTGGGGAGGCGCACAACAACTCCCCGCCGCCAGCCTCCTGGACAACAGTCACCTGAAGAAGGCCATCCAGCCAGCGGGTCGGTCAGACCCCGGAGCAGAGTTGGCAGCTCTTCCGCTCCTTGAGCTTTGGGAAGGACGGCCGCCCGTTTGCTTTTGCGCAGCAGCTCCGTGACGCCTGCCGGAAATGGCTGCTGGTGGGGGAACCCACAACGTCGGGGAAGTGGTCAATCTGGTGGTACTGGAGCAGTTCGTCTCCCAACTTCCCCAAGGCATGTCCGAGTGGGTCCAGTGCCACTGCCCGGCATCGTTGGAGGGAGCCATCCAGTTGGCAGAGGACTACATGGCGCCGTTCCCAGGAGGCGGTGAAGCAGGCTCTCTCTCTTCTCTCTCTTCTCTCTCTCTCCACCCCCTGTGCCTCATGTTCCCTCCCCTCCCCCCGTTCTCTTCACTCTCGCCCAGTTCTGGCTCCGCAGAGGTGGGGAGGCCTGCCCAGACCCCGCCCCTGGTCCAGAGGACCCTTCCACTTGTCTGTCTCTCCTACCCCCATCTCCCTCCGCTATCCCCCCCAGGTTGGCGAGACCGCCCCCATGAGTGTGGAAGGAAGACCTGGGCCAGTCTGCTGGAGCTGCGAGGAAACCGGACACAGCCAGGTGTGGCGTCCAGTAATGGAGGTGGGGACACTGGTCCGGATCCCTGACGCCCACAGGCTGCCCCCGATCGGGCAGGGGCGTATCGGATACCGGTAATAGGGGATACACATCAAGCTTTGGTGGATACAGGTTGTTCTCAAACCTCGATCCACCAACGCTTGGTGCAAGGTGGTGCATTGGATAAAAATAAACTGGTGAGTTTGAGGTGTGTGCATGGTGACATTCACAAGTATCCAGTGGTTACCATTGAGATACGATTCAGGGGAAAAAGGCATAGAGACGAGGCTGCGGTTAATCCCCGCCTCATCCATCCACTAATTCTGGGAACCAATTGGCCCGGCTTTAAAAATGTATTTAGGGTAATGTGTGTGGATGGGTCCTGCAAAATAGTGGGGCGGGGTGTGACCTGCGATACAATGACTGGTGAGGCGGTGCCTGGGCCATCAACGTCAGCTCTGCGTCGGGATGATGCAGACGGGGGAATTCCCATTCTCAGGGGTTTCCCTAAGAGGGATTTCCCTCTGGAGCAGTCGCATGATGAGTCCCTTAAGCACCCCTTTGACCAAGTGAAAGTAATTGATGGTCAACAGCTCCAGCCTGGTGTTGCGCTCACATACCCATACTTTTTTATTATCAAAGAGTGGTTGTATCAAGTGATGCAGGACACACAAACCAAAGAGTATACAACTCAGCTGTTAGTACCAAAAAGCCGTCGGAAAACACTTTTCTGGTGGCTCACTATAATCCAATGGCTGGCCACTTAGGTCATGAAAAGACGTTGAACCACATAATAGCCCGTTGTTTTGGCCGACCATTCACAGGGACGTTCGCAAGTGGTGTGCTGCGTGCCGTGAATGTCAGTTGGTAAATTCACCGGCCACCCCAAAAGCGCCATTGCGCCCACTGCCACTGATCGAGATCCCCTTCAAGAGAACTGGCATGGATCTCATCGGGCCATTAGAATGGACTGTACGCAGCCATCGCTTTGTATTAGTTCTGGTGGACTATGCAATGCGATATCTGGAAGCGGTGCCTCTAAGCAACATCTCAGCACGTAGTGTTGTGGAGGCACTCTTCAAAATTATCTCCCGAGTGGGGATTCCAAAGGAAATCCTCACTGATCAAGGCACAACATTCATGTCACGTACACTTCGCGAACTCTATGAATTATTAGGTATTAAGTCGACTCGCACCAGCGTTTATCACCCGCAAACCAATGGGTTGGTCGAACTATTTAATAAGACCTTAAAAAACATGATTCGTAAGTTCATACACGAAGATGCTAAAAACTGGGATAAGTGGCACGAACCCCTGCTGTTTGCAGTGTGAGAGGTCCCGCAAGCCTCCACTGGGTTTTCCCCATTTGAGCTGCTGTATAGGCACCAGCCACGCGGCATGCTTGACGTCATATGCAAAGCTTGGGAGGAAGGACCTTCGATTAGCAAAAAACAAATTCAATACTTTCTTGATCTTAGAGCAAAACTCCACACTTTGGGGCGGGTAACACAGGAGAATTTGCTCCAAGCGCAAGAACGGCAACGCTGACTGTACGACAGGGGAACTCGACTATGGGAATTCACACAGGGAGATAAGGTGCTAGTATTGCTGCCCACCTTGAGCTCCAAATTACTTGCCAAGTGGCAAGGACCCTTTGAGGTCACACGACAAGTCGGAGATCTCGATTATGAGGTTAGGTGAACAGATAGGAGAGGGGCACGTCAAATCTACCACCTCAACCTCCTCAAACCATGGAGGGAGGCAGTACCTGTAGCCTTGGCGACGGTAGTTCCGGATAGGGCAGAACTCGGGCCGGAGGTATTTCCCAAATCAAGTTCATTCACCCCGGTCCCTTGCGGAGCCCAACTCTCACTGTCGCTGCTTACAGAGATTGCCAGGTTGCAAGCGGAATTCGCTGATGTGTTTTCACACCTACCTGGTCACACGAACCTCATAGAGCACCATATCGAGACCACACCGGGGGTGGTGGTTCGTAGCCGCCCCTATCATCTTCCTGAACACAAGAAAAAGATTGTTCAGTTATGAAATGGGCATAATATAAGAGTTGCACTGCGATTGGGCCAGCCCGGTAGTTCTGGTACCGAAGAGCGACGGCTCGGTCCACTTCTGTGTCGACTACCGGAAAGTGAACGTGGTGTCCAAATTTGATGCTTATCCAATGCCGCGAATTGACGAGTTACTTGATCGGTTGGGCGCAGCTCAATTTTACTCAATGCTGGACTTAAAGGGTTATTGGCAGATCCCTTTTACTCTAATGTCCTGAGAAAAGATGGCTTTTTCCACACTGTTTGGATTACACTAATTTGTGACGCATCCATTCAGTTTGTTCAGAGCCCCGGCCACGTTTCAGCGCCTTATGGACAAGATGCTCAGACCGCACATGGAATATGCCGCCGCATATCTGGACGACATCATTTACAGTAATGATTGGCAGCAGCATATGCAACATCTGAGGGCTTTCCTGAGAACGCTGAGACAGGTGGAACTCACGGCCAACCCGAAGAAGTGTGCAATTGGGCGGGTGGAAGTTAGGTATCTGGGGTTCCACTTGGGTCATGGGCAGGTGCGTCCACAGGTTGATAAAACTGCAGCGATCGCAGCCTGTCCGGCGCCCAAGACTAAAAAGGGGGTAAGGCAGATTTTGGGGCTGACTTTCTCTCCAGGGATGGAGATGTTGCCCCGGCCTGAGTCAGCGGTGGGGGCATGTGGCATGGGGGGCGTGGTCATGTGTCGGTCTGCGAGAGAGGGAGAGCGGTAAGGCTCGTCACCTGGCCCATAATTATCTCTAACACCTGTCTCTCATTATAGTGATGGCGGAGGGAGACTTAAAAGGCACGCCAGAGCATCAGAGAGAGAGAGAGAGAGAGAGAGAGAGACCGACAAGTCCAGAGACAGCCACGAGTGTTGTTGTTTATTTAGTCTGTTTCGACGGTTACCGTCGATTGTGTGTGTGTGTGTGAAGCTGAGAATTAAAAGACTGACCTTGAATCTGCTTCGCTGTCTCCTGACTCCTCCATTTGCCCCCAACTAAGAACTTGTTACAATTCCCCTTACCTCCAGGTATGTAGTACACAAACACGCGTGCACGCATACACAGACAGGGCAAAGATTCGGAGGGTGGTTTGTGGTGGGTGAATCTACGGGGTGACTGTAGAGTACAAATCCTCTACGTAGCCTAATCAGGCTTTATGCAACGCCTCTTGTATATCGCGAGGGAGAGAGGCAACACACACTGAGCAGGAATGAAGCGTGTTCAGCACTTGAGAAAAAGATGATATAGCGCTGATAGCCCCTGAGTGCTTGTGGTGTGTATAGCTCCGTTGTTTTGATGCACTGCTCACTAAAACTGTAGAAATGTTAAGATATGACAATCGTTATCATTATTTCGTGGTCCAGATGGAACCAAGCCAGGGTCCGCTAATTGGTGACTGCTGATTTATACCATGATCAGTGTAAACAAGGGTAAATGCTTCATGTTCAAGACAAATCCTTGCCCTTGCAGACACACGCACACACACACAAACAAACAAACACATCTGGTCACCTTAACAAATCCTTATTATCTGAAATGTAGCACAGGTGTACACATGTCATCCACTCAGCAGGACCGTGTGTGAACAAGACCCTTTAGGGTGTTAACTATGTCAGCATAAACCTCATACTGCTAACAAAGCCAGATGCTCAGCTCCGCAAACTCTTAGATAAAGTGCAGCTCACATGGAATGTGATGACAGGGTATGGAAGAAAAATAGATAAATCCATGTGCACATGTGACATGATGGCATTAATAAATTTGCTACTGCAGCTATGTAGCATAAAAAAGTGTGGAACAAAATGTGTCTAAATCACCATCACTCACTACTACAAGCAAAACCTGAAGTGGTTAACAGACATTTTAAAATAATTTAAATACACTTTACACAAGTGTGAAGACATAATATGTGCATGAGACAAGTGTATGCAGATCTCATTTGCTTTGCTCTTGAACTTGAACAAAAAGATGCTGTACATCCAGATGTATGATGGGATAATGGGGCTTAGCATACAGGAAAGCATCACCTCATGCAGAAGAGTTGGCTTTTCTGTAAGGGGTCTTTTTCATAAATGGAGAAACCTGCAGATATGATGCAACAAGCACAATTGTCTCTAATCCCATCTGTCAGGTTTTGTGAGGGCATACAGCTCCGCTGACACAAATATCTACTTAGCAGAATCACAAAGGCAATGGATTTGCTTTCAACCCATGTACAGTGAGTATCACTGAATAAATGTCAACGGTGTCCAGGTGAGGGGTGAAATCCTAGGTTGTGTGCATGTTTAAAAGGGTGGATGTGTGTGTGTGTGTGTGTGTGTGCGCGCGCACATGCACGTGTTAGGAATTCTAATGTGGGAAAACCTGACACCTGAAAAACAATCAGATAAAACTGTGTTTTGTTCCTCTTTTTTCACTCTACTAGATACTAGTACTAATCTCTTAATCCACTGTTCTTCTCAACACAAACCCCAGGAGAAAGAGAGAGGAGAAAGAGAGAGATAAACTGAGAGTGCAGCAGAGGATGAGCTTGTATAATATCTAATGTGGCAAGGGCATTTTCATTCATTTTAATATTTTATTTAACTATTGTATATTCTATTCAAGTATCAAACTGTTTTCATGTTTGTTTTTCCCAGGTAACCGTATTACATTTCCTTCAGGTATCAAATAAAAAATATATACAGTATAAATCTTGCTACATTTGATACATAAATCCTTGCAAAACAAAGTTTGCCATTGCACAGTCTGTATTATTGGATCTTATTTTCAACTTTTCAGGGTGTTCCCAATGCAACAAACACCCTACTGATAAACTCAGGCAAGTTAAAGTTTGAACTCATGTGAGGTTAAGACTTATTTAATTTATACTAGTTATTTAATTCAAACTGAAAGAAAAGGCAAAAACGAGGATACATGAAAACAATAAATCCAAGAACTTGCCAAACACACCATATTGTTACATGTGCTGACTAATTTATAAGAATACAGTATGTTAGATTAGGACAGGAAATAACAAGCAAATGCTGCCTTCAAGAGCACCTGTAAGAGGCTTCTACATCTGAGTTGGTCATTCAAGTTAGAAACAAGATACAGAAGCAGCAAAACTCCAACAAATCCTTCACATAGGCATATGTGAATACACTTGCTTCACTTTTATATAACCTCTACGATTTATTAATGTATGGCATCTTACAAATAATACATAATTTTTCCAACCAAGCCAAACACAAAGGGCAAGTCATTAGCTTTACAGACTACAGTTTACTATAAGATCTGCCACATTTGATAAAATAATATTTGGACAATTTTACTAAATCATTAACAGCAGAGATGCTTTCCACCCACAAGACCACAATTTGGGTAGCTAATTCTAATTCATAATTACAATGTATCTGATTCCCTTACTTACAAAATAAATGTAACATGACACAGGTAGACTGATCTCACTGTGAAGTCGGAAACAGTAGGTTGAAATTTCTTGAGCTAAACTTGGTCAGTGCTTACTGAGCACTGTACTCGTTACTGATTATGTGAACAGGATTACTGGTCGATATCAGGGTACTGGAACATTCAGTAGCAACATGCAGACTTCCTGTGTGCTCATGTTGATGACCCCTAGTGGTCGCTGGTGCAAAAACCAAAGATGTACTACAATTTAATAAGAATTGATGCCCGGTTTTTCTGTGTTCCGGATAGGTTTGCACCCGGTTGACAGCATTGCCTTCCAAAGTATACTCATTTGACAGCGAGCAAATATGAATGCATTTGATGCATACACACTATGACTGTTTTTGTGATACAAGAGCCCTTCTATCAAGCGGAGACTACAAGGTTAGCATAGCAATGTGTAATGCGGCGGTCCCACAGACATTCTATAGGTGGTCCACTGGCGGGGAGACCACAGGTATTGTATTGTATTGCTAAGTTCTCAAGGTGGCTGAAGTAGTATAGGTGCTAGCGCAGAAGAAAGAGACAGAAGGATTTTTTTTATTTTAATTTTTTTTATTTTTTTACAGTAAGTGCAAGTTAAGTTCAATAGTATAAGTGCAATTAGTGTGGATTTTCAGAAGTTCTTGAATTCTGATATGGTATCAGCAGATCATGTGAAGTTTGGAAGCTCATTCCACCACAGAGCTAGTACAATAAATGGCTGGCGCATGCAGCCATAGGTTTGGGCACAGAGCTGAGGACAGGTGCAAAGTGCTCACTGCTGATGTATGCCTTAATGTTAGTGTGCACATCTGCTCATGTTCAGCATGTTGGCTATATTACCGGAGCAACAGAGGAACAGAGAAAGTGAATGATCGTGAAATAGACGTTGAGCCTCTTTGTGATGGGACCACCAGGCATCACTCATTCATAGACAGCAGAGAGCGAGTTGGAGCATAGACTTGGAGAAGTGAATTGAAGAGGGTGCATACCCAATGGCTGTCCTGAAGGCCAGAGTCAAAACCTTAAATTTGATGTGGGCAGCAACAGGTAGCCAGTTGAATGAAATCAAGAGTGGGGTGGCATGAGCCCTTTTTGGCTGATTGAAGGCCAGACGTGCTGCTGCATTCTGGACCATCTGCAGTGGCTTAATTGTGTTAGCTGGGAGGCCAGCCAACAAAGCATTACAGTAGTCCAGTCTTGAAATGACCAGAGCTAGTACAGTCAGTGGCTGGCACATGCACCGACAATGCGCACAGATGAGGATTCTGTGTGTGATGAGAAAATCTGGGCAGTACACGGACAGCCTGCGCAGAATGTGCTGATGACGAAATTTGTCACACATACTGTGCGTGAGTGATTAGCAACGCGGTCAACCGAAGTATACTTTGGGCTTTGACTCTCTCTGTATACTATATATAGTAACACTATCTAGTAAATGAGAATTATATGGTCAATAATTCTTTGTCACATGCCCTCTGGAGAACTGGAAGTCACAACAATATGATATTGCATATATTGTTGCATCAACATCTATTCATAGGTCATAGAAAACAAGGAAATGCATTTTTATCATATTGTAGGAACCCACAAGTTACCCATTACAATAAGCAATAAACAATTGCTGAGCTTCAGTGGACCCTTAAAGTAGGAATTTTGTCAGATGACTAGTAGAGAAGTAAAATTAAAGGGTTTTTAGGTTTTGTGTGAAAATATAGCCCTGGTCCCAACCAATCAGAGACTTAATTATAGCAGGCAAAAGGTATGAGTTGTCCTAAGGGACACTGTGCATGTTGGGTCCCTCTTGACAAGCCACTGTGGTGTTTGAATATTAATGGAAATTATAGCAAGCTTCGGCTTGGGACTGTGTTCAAGTGGAGAGCCAACAAATTCATGCAAAAACAAGAGATGGGAAATGGGTTTTGAGGGCTATTTAATATTAAATTGTGTATGTGTTTGTGCTTGAAAGTATGTGTGGGTGTAAGGGAGGGATTCAGTTTTCTTTGAGGGATCCATTGTTTTGTATCAGGGATAAAAATGTGTGAACATGGCTTGAGCATGTTTGCACATTTTGAGAGAAAACCTGGGATAAAGCAGAAGGACGAGATGCCACATACAATCCCAATCTCTGCCTTCTAGTCTTGGGGGAGTGCATTCAATTCTGTTTTGAAAAACTGAGGCCACTCCAGTTGCCAGGCATGGGTCCAATGGGACAGAATTAGTTGCAATGGCAGGAGATGGTGATGGAAAAGAGTGATAGTCAGAGAGAAATGGTTAGATATGTGGTTGTCAGGTATCAAGCATCCTGCAATTGTGAGATATGACACAGATACTGTGGGTGTAGGTTTAGCCGCTGTCAACAGAACAACACACTAATTAACACGTCACACACCTCCTCTCTGTCACCACACTACCCTGTCACACTGACGCTCACACCTCTGCCTTGAGGGCCCCTTCGGTCTCTCTCCATCGAACTCAAATTAATCTGCCTTCCTACCTTAGCCCTCACATTGATTGAGATTTATTTCCCCACTTGCTTCTTTTCCTCCCCTTTCTTACATTTCCAAACCATTTCTTTACATCTTTGTTACTGTTTACTTCCTACAAGTTGAAGTGTGTAATTACTGTCATTACTGTTGCCATTACCATCACCAAATAAAATAGCAAAAAATAGTGACTGTTTTCAAACAGGTTTCCCAAACACTCCCCCTGGGGTGTTATAACTGGCTTAGGCTGTCATGATACCAAGTGTGGCTGGTGTTTTTAAAAAGTGGGGAAGCACAGATATTGTTTTTGGTGTCTGATATGCTGCTCCCAAATGATGCTCACACTTGTCACATCACATCATTCTTATATTTTCCCCAAGGACTGTAATGATGAAAGTTTGAAGAGACTCTTATTTTGAAGTTCTATATCTTCCTCTTATGTCTGTCTTCCTGGCCATTGCCCTAATTGTGTCCCAGGTGTTACTCATCTTCTTGTTAGCCCATGTGTACAAATACCCTCTTGTTCTTTGTTCCTGGTTGGCTCTTGTTTTTATGTTAGTGCGTTATGAGCCAGCATATTGCTGTAGTGTTTGTGTTTCTTTCTTCTTCTTTGAATATTTACCTTCATAGTTGTATCCTCTTCTTTTGTTTACTATTTTGTTTTTCTCCCCAGTTTGGAATGCCCAATTCCCAATGCGCTCTAAGTCCTCGTGGTGGCGTAGTGACTCGCCTCAATCCGGGTGTCGGTGGATGAATCTCATTTGCCTCCGCGTCTGAGACCATCAATCCATGCATCTCATCACATGGCTTGTTGAGTGCGTTACTGCGGAGACATATCACGTGTGGAGGCTTCACACTATTCTCCGTGGCGTCCACGCACAATTCACCACACGACCCACCGAGAGCGAATCGCATTATAGCGACCATGAGGAGGTTACCCCATGTGACACTACCCTCCCTAGCAACTGGGCCAATTGGTTGCTTAGGAAACCTGGCTGGAGTCACTCAGCACACCCTGGATTTGAACTCATGACTCCAGGGATAGTAGTCAGCGTCTTTACTCACTGAGATAGCCAGGCCCCCACTCTTTTTTGTTTACTATTAAAAGTTCTGCATTTGGATCCCCACTCTCTCGCATCTTCCCTGCACAAACCCTGACAACACTACTACTTAGTGGAATTTATTAACAAAAATAATCAACTAACCTTAATAATTAACAATTAAAAATGCTAATAGGAAAAATATCAAATTATGAAAAATTAAGTGTTACTCCAGATTGCATTTAACTGTGTGTGTATCTCCAAACCATTGAAACACACTGTACTTGACAGCAGTGCTTTTACATTTCATACGCTGTCAGTCACGTACATCACTTTCAATTACTGCCTGTATGTTACAAAGTCCAACCCATTTGACAAAGATCCCCTCGACCAATCATCATATAGCGAAGCTGGGCTTCCAGGTGACACAAAAATGCATTGATTGAAAGCCCAATGCCCAATAAGCAATCAGATGCAGATCCAATGGAAATAGTGCTCATGAAGATCCCATAGACTCCCTGAAAAGCACCGCGCCTGGCTTGGACTCAAAATTGTGTGTTTATACTCTCTTGTCCAATGATCTTTACTCCCTTGAAATCTAATGGTACAGATATCTGCCATAGACTCCCATTTAAGCTTAACTTCAATAGCGCTCTATGGGTCGTGTGACCAGTGTCTTCAATGGACATATTCATATAGAAAAATGTTGATTGCATTACTTGAGCAAACAGTATTAGAGTGAAGTGTAATATTTCCTACCTTTATTTGATATAATGTTAAAATACACATGAGTAAAATGTAAATTATATAGATTTGGCTGCATTTGTTATGAAATTTTAGGGGAAACCATGCTTTCCGTGTAGTCTTAAAAAGACTCTGCATGAGGCTGGTTGGACTTACTCTACTGATGATGTGTTGTCGCAATAGTAATCCTACTCAGTAAAAGAGGAACTAGATTCAGATATTTGGTGCTTGTGCTTGGCTTAATACACAAAGCTACCATCTGTGGGATTATGACTGAACCCATCAAAGTCGAAATCCTCCCTAAATGTAATGATACAGCTGCGCTGTTAGAGAGCCATTTGCAACAAGCATCGCCCCTGCCAAATGATTTGTAGATGGCCTGAAGTCGTTCCTGTTCAACACTCCAAAACATATAGTCTCGCCCCAAAATCACACTACTTGTGTCAATAGCCGCTTTTCCACTATCGGGCCAGTGCGAGCCAGGGCTATCAACTGGCCAGCCGGGGCCAATAGTCTCGGACTTCGAGCTGCAAGTCCGAACTTGAGTACCCCAATTCTAGGTTTGGATGCTCAAACATTGTAATCTTTTGATAGCACCTCAAAACCACAGTGTTTACACTTTTCAGGAAAATCACCATACAAACGGCTTACTTGTAGTTGTCTTTGCATTTAAGGTTAGAATAGGAGAAACTACTTATACGTCGAAAACATTACACACACCACATGTACACCTCCTCATCCTCCATTGTTTAATGTTTCCCTTGTTTTGACCAGTTCTTTTGTTGCTCTCTGTTCAAATCCCCTTATTTTTTTCTGTCACTGCTTCTCTCTGCATTGTGAGGTTTGGGCACAGAGCTGAGGACAGGTGCAAAGTGCTCGCTGCTGACGTATGCCTTAATATTAGTGTACACACCTGCTCGTGTTCAGCATGTTGGCTATATTAACGGAGCAAAAGAGAGACACACAGCTCCAGTATTCAGGCCAGACTCTGAGACAGTCTGTTGGGCTGCTCTCAGTATTGATGTTTTGCCCTCTGCTCACAGATTTATGATCTACAATTTGACTTTAATTGTTTGCCAGTGAGCAAATAAAACCAAATAGTAGAAGTATCTAATAAAAGCAATAAGCCGTGAGAGGTCGTATCTTACAATGTTTTTATCATGTGTAAGGGGTGTTCTTAGGCGCAATGTGAGGCACAGACTTGAGGCTTATTGCTTTAACATGATCATATGGGAGATCGACATTTCAAAAGTTCATGTACCCTGAAACTGACAATACACTGTTGAATTATTGACATTAATTTCAGCCGTGATTACATCTCCCTCTAGTGCTACTACATGAGACATGGGTTCTTGTCCTGTGGGAACCAGGAAGTAATCGTGTTCACATAAACAATGATAAGTGTGACTCACAGGTTGTATTTTCACTCTAAAATGACATTTGAACTCCACTGACGGTTAGGTTTGGGTTAAGGTTAATAAAATATGCATTGCTGTTGACTGTAATACATCATTTAAAAAACTTTTGGCACCAAAAGTATTTTAAACTAAAAATAAACTGTCTTAATATTCCACCTGTAAACTGAAGCCTAATTTGACTAAATTTCAGCAGCATAACTTTCTATATACTGTCACCGAATTCAGTGTTATCAGTCTGATTGCTTTTGTAAAGTGGTTGCAACAACACTGTGATAAAAAGACACAAATGTTTAATAATGTATTATTGAGACTTATCTGAATTAACAATTCTTCCGCCCAGTATTATAATTATCCTAACTGTAGGCTGTTTTCAATTGCCAAGCAGCGTAGCAACCTGGCACATTGATAGAATGTGTGGTCACGTATCTGTGTTTATAGTCGTTTTACAGTGGCTTCGAATGTGGTTTATCAAGTCAGAATTTAGAGTTGGAACTATACATTTTATAAACATTTATCTATCCTAAATAATAATGTTTCAGTATTGTTATATGTTAAGAGATGATCACATTTATATAAATATATTGACAGCTTATTACATTGGCTAGCCTCTCTCAGTAACAGGGATCTCATGATACTGTACTTTATCTGTGCTGCGAAGCAAATCGTAACTTTTTGGATGTATGTATTTTTGTATCACAAATAATTGTAACAGGCTGTGCGATTCTAATCTCACAACCTTTTCCCTCTTTCTCTCTCTCTCTTTCTCTCTCTCTCTCTCTCTGGCATTCAGCACCTTATTTATTTAAATTATTTTGATTTCCTCCACATGCCTGGCATGTGTAGCACTGGAATGGCTGATAGCTGACACTCATTTGTCAGGCTGGCTGTGCTACCTGCCAATTACAAAAGAATACTGAAAGTTTGGCACCAGCCTATTAGAAGCCAGTCTTGGCTCTAACAAGCAAGCATTAACAAGACCGAAGTTGTTGCTTGTCTTTCCCTGTCTCTCTCACTCTCACCCTCTCTTGTTCCAGAGAGAAATAATAAGACGCTGAAGCAAAGAGAGCTTGGGGGTGAAAAGGAACCACACTGTGTCGTTATAACTTTGCCGCCCAGCATGGAGCCTGGGATCTGGGATCTGCAACGGCACGATGGCAGCCCCTTAAATGGCACTGCAGGGGCCCCCGAGTAGAGATGTGGCCCTCAGACCTGTGACACATGCTGCCCATGCCAACAGCCTCATATGAGCTAAGCGGAACATTAGTCATCATGGAACCCTATTTATTACAACTCACTGTATGGCCTGTTCCACACACACCCACACAGGCACAAGATTGTCTAGAAAGGGCATTCAAAGCCGTTATAGTGGACTAGTGGTGCAGGGCTTTTTAGGGAATACCTTGACATGCCTATGGACCTTACTGACATCATTACAGAGTAATGAGTATGTTTCTCCTGCTTTGTTAGGCCAACCTGATTTTAAGCAAAATGGAATTATGTCAGAACAAACTGTAACACACACACACACACACACACACTTTATATATTATATTATATTATATATATATATATATATATATATATATATATATATATATATATATATATATAGAGAGAGAGAGAGAGAGAGAGAGAGAGAGAGAGAGAGAGTGCTTATACCACCGCATTAAATGACAAAGACAAAATATATGTGACTGTATGTCCATGCAGACAACAGAAAAGCTATGTGACAACAGTGTTTGTACTCTCCACTCTCAAACTGCAATCTCTGAAACAATTTCAGGTTATAACAAGGAGAAAGAGTGAGAAGAATGACAAACAGGTGGAGTGAATAAATGATGTGCTGTTATATCTGAAAGACCACAAGGGAGGGAAGGATCAATCTCCTTGTCAATTAGTATGTTGGTCCTGACATATTAATCTTGCCTTGAAACTCCATAGACTTCAAGAGACAAACAAACAAACACACATCATCACATTAATGCCAAAAAATGTAAGTCTCGTATTGTCTTGGTATCAAATTTGACCAATTATGTTAGTTTTTTTTTTTTTTTTTTTTTTTTTCTGGAATCCGACTTTATAATATCTTGGAATTTGTATCAGTATCCAAAGAGTGCATTAATCATTAAAAAAACTCCAGGACAGTGGACAGGACTCATGAATTACTACTGAATGTCATAAGGCATGATAAGGTGTTTGATCCAGCGAAAGTGTCAAGTCAGTTGAAACAGAATAACAAGTTGTTTCCTTTGGGCATGGGAGCAAAAAAGAGGTTGTTTTCCGCTTCTCTTTTTCCCTCTATCAGCATCTTTAAAAACATAAAGGAAAGAAAGATGGAGAGAGAGATGAATTGGAATGTTTGTTAAATGAAACAGTGCAGACTCAAGCAGGTCTCTGTTGACCAAATGGTGCCAGATTTAAGGAGAAGGGATAAGATTGCTCTCCTGGTAAAACTAAACTACACATAGTCCTGCATTCAGACCGCTGCCTGCTTCTTGATTTCACTCCCTGCTAATTGGATGTTCAGCAGAATACATCCTAAATCCACCTCAACAGGTTTTCAGCTAAACAAAAGCTCAGCCACTGCCTTTCATGCATGCAAAACCATAACATGTATTGTTGAAATTCAACAAATATATAGTATTTTGTTCAATATATTTCCCCTCCCTTACACCAGAGAGCTTTGGGGTGGAAAGAATCAATAAAATATGACATTTAGAATGATATATATATATATATATATATATATATATATATATATATATATATATATATATATATGTGTGTGTGTGTGTATATGTGTTAAAGAATAACTAGTTTGTTAAGCTAATATACACTGCCTTGCCAAAAAAAAAAAAAAATAATAAAAAAAAATAAAAAAAAATTGCCGTTTGGATTTAAATAAGCAGATACTTAAGAGCCTATGATTGGATCATTATTGCAGTGATTAATATGTTTCAGCTGGCAATAATTCTTTTAACCCTAACTGATGCAGTGTGTAGCTTGTCATTTCTTAAACATGTCAGAAGACATATCCCATGTCGTGGAAAAGATGTTACAGTGTTTCAATTATTGGCCTGCATCAAGCAAAGAAAACAATTAAGGAGATTCCTGAAATCACTGGAATTGTGTTAAGAACTGTCCAACACATTATTAAAACCTGGAAGGATTTTGGTGAACAGTCAGCTTTGCGGAAGAAATTTGGTCGGAACATTTTAATGATCATGTTCGGAGATCACTAAAATGCTTGAAGTCACATCGTAAAAAAAATAAAATAATCGACAGTAGAACTCACAGCTATGTTTAATAGTGAAAGTAAGAGCATTTCCACATGCACAAGCTGTGTGGCCACAAGAAAGCCACTTGTTAGCAAGGCTAATCATAAAAAACAACTTCAGTTTGCTAGAGAGCATAAAGATTGGACTGTTGAGCAATGGAAAAAGGTAATGTGGTCTGATGAGTTCAGATTTACCCTGTTCCAAAGTGATGGGCTCATCAGGGTAAGAAGGGAAGTGCATGAAGCAATGCACCCGTCATGCATAGTGCCCACTGTACAAGCCTCTGGAGGCAGTGTTTTGATCTGGGGTTGCTTCAATTGGTCAGGTCTAGGCTCAGCAACTTTATGTGACAGTAAAATGAAGTCAGGTTATCCCATCAATTCATTTTTTCTTCCCTGACGGCATGGGCATATTCCAGGACGACAATGCCAAGATTCATCGGGCTCAAATTATGAAAGAGTTGTTCAGGGAGCATGAGGAATCATTTTTACACATGAATTGGTCACAGAGTCCTGACCTTAACCTCATTGAAAGTCTTTGGGATGTGCTGGAGAAGACTTTATGGAGTGGTTCGACTCTCCTGTCATCAATACAAGATCTTTTTTTTTTGGCCAGGCAGTGTAATATAAATAGATGTGCTTTATCGAACCTCAAAAAGAAGCAAATGTTTTTTTCAGCAGTTGCTGAATTAAGGACACATTTTTATTTTTTTTTTCTCTTGATATTGGTCTGCTTTCTATATATGTGATGGAGCTCCTTTCTTTAAACTGATATGACCACTGCAATATAAGGAATCCCACGCATAGTTGAGAGAAAAATAATGAACTTAAATTTAGCTCAGAAAAGTCCTTGATGCCACATTCATACATAACTGCAGCAATAGACTCTCATGCACGCACATGTATGCCACACATAACCTTTTCCAGTCTCTCCTTCCCTTGAGGGGCAATAGCATTATAATGGCCTCTTGACTCATGCAAGGAGGAAAGCAGTCTAGCACAGGTTATTTCATCTCTGTTTATCCTAGTCTGTCCCAGCCAACAAGGAACATTTTCACTAGCGATGTGAAGTAACACCATTATCTGTGGATGAAAAAAATTACTTGCATTTGTATCTAAATTCGGATAGTACTGGAAGTGGGTGTGGTTTAAAATGAATGTTAGTCAAAACCAAATGGAAATCCTATTTTGAATGTTTTTTTCTAGATTTACAGTTGCCATAAAGCCCATAATGTATGCCTTATACAATTCATATCTTTGGCATGGTAAAGTTAAATAATAGTAGGTTACTTAGTAGTAAACTGCAAACAATAATTGTCTTAAGTATTTTTGTCTTTTTTTTCCCAATAAATATCTAAACATCCTTTCAAAATAAATGTAGATAAATTTACTTAAGCTGAATATTTTGTTTTTATTATTGTTGAATATCGTGTTTTCAGAGTAATCTAACACAAATTTGTTACATTTGTGCCTATAACAAGATAAATACTATGTGCCAATGGGGTAAAAAAAAAAAAAAATGTGTGTATGTGTATATATATATATATATATATATATATATATATATATATATATATATATATATATATATATATATATAGTTTGTTCTTGTTTTAAGCATAAACCCCCCTGAATTTTGTTAGATTTCTCTGACAAGACATTCTGCTTGTGTTACCTGAAAGAAAAAAAAAAAAAAAAGAAAAGAAATAAAAAGTGTAGTAGAAGGTATAGTAGCACTGATTATGCATAACAGTTGTTATTCAGTATGTGGTACATTGCTACAAACCATTTCAAATCAACAATTCAACTATTTAAAGTATGAATATTTAAAATGTTGCCACAAGATTTGAAAGCATTGGCAGGCCTATGCCAAATCTTAAATCTCTTATATACCTTAATAATGTATGCTTTAAATCATAGTGCCTCAGATCACTCTTTGTTTAATAAATAAATACATTTTGGATGCAGATGTTATGCATGAATGCATAATGTTAAGTAATTACACAGAACATAATATTTTCTTTGTGTATCCCTTGATCGGCTGCTTATGATTCACTGCATGAGTGAAGCATGGGAAGGGTGTCTCTTCAGGATTGATCCATCTCCAATGGCGACAGGGCGTTTGATTGATTTAATGGCCAGAGCTCCTCCACTGCTTAGCTTTTAATGAGACAGTAATAGCCCCCGGACAATTCAGAGAGACAAATGCATGCTAAGCCCAGGCTGACCATGTGTGCATGTGTGTATATGCAGAATATGTTACCATGAGTACAATCAATTCCATATAAACTGACCACAGGCAGGCAGAATACAGGAGAAACAGGAAGAAATAGAGAATGTGGGCTTAGAGAAAAACAAAAAGACTGGACAGTCAGGATGTCAAAAGAAAAAAAGTGGACATAACAGATGTTTGGAAGAGAAATGATAAAACATCAGGAGTAAAACAAAAACCAATAACATGCCTAAAGACAGATATTTCAAGAGCAATAATACTGTCAGAAAAAGATATAATACCAGAAAGGGAGAGCAGAGGAGTAAAAGAGAGAGACTGGGAGTGAAAAGAGAGTCATAAAGCAGCGGGAAATACAAGAGATGGCTGATTGCCAGTGCTCTGTCAGTTTGGGTGCTAATTAAAGGCCCTCTCTCTCAGTGCACTCTGCAGTCAAACGCCAATTTCCAGAAGCATTATCTGGCATGGCCGCTGGCATCCCCTTGCCCCTGCCTTCATTGTCTGTCATTTTGTGGGGAAAGGGCACTCACATGACCAAGCTAACCTGTGATTTGAACAGGAGATAATGGAACCGAGAGAAGAGCATCTATTTCACACATACATATTGCACGGTGCAAAGGTGCAGTCACACGACTTTTCACACACACACACACACACACACACACACACACACACACACACACACACACACACACACACACACACACACACACACACACACACACACACACACCCCCGAAGTGTCCTCATACAGATGTACATAGAGATCAAATGTTCTATACTGAAATGCCACTCTTAAAATTAAATACATAAGACATCTAATCTCAGGTGAACACTAATTATTGTACAACATATTAATTGCAGTTTTTGGTGTGACCATGTTGGGAATTATCTAAATTCAAAGTACTTACCTCCACTGGAAATAAGGGATAGAACTCCATCTGTTCATCTGAAATGAATAATGGTAAAGACCAAAGGGTAGCAATTGGCTTACAAATGTGATAGAAACCAAAGCCAGTAATGCCAGTTGAATGTGTTTTCAGACTGCTAATCGACATGAACTGTGTTCTATTGAGTGCATGTCTGTGGTTTTGAAGGAAAACCAAGGAAAGAATGAAAGAAGGACTCAAGTTGTAATTTTTCTGCACACTTCCGCATGTTGCTACATCTAGCTCCCACTCTCGTCTTTTAGTTCCCTGTTATTGATGGACCTTTCTCCCTCCATCTTTCCCTCCATTTCTAAGTAAATGAGGTTGTATTACCCAAGCATATTAATGCGCTATAGACACAGTATATTAAACATTTCCTTCAGATGTGTGAGTGCACCATGTGCATTGCTAGTATAGAATCATTTATATGTGTGAGGTACTCCCATGTATAATTCAAAGATTTACTAATTTGTGTGTGACCTTAACCCACTAACAGTCCACGCTAAGTCCAAATTTATCTGCGTTTTTATGTGATTAATTGCATGGTACTTACACTTTGAAATCTATTTCTTACATGGGCTCTATCAAAATGTTAATACAATCTTAAGACCACAGCTGCATGTGTGTGTTTCACAGTCTTTATGTGCTTATGTTGCCACATACTTGTCTTCCCACACACTATTCATGAGGGCCACGTAGCTCTGTCCCGGGTCACTATGTTTAGCCCACGCTAAACATTCTGATAACGTTTTATTAGCACCCTACAAGCAAACCCTTAAGGCCATCCAACCCATTATGCTACCAATGGGTCCAGCTGTCTCAGTGTAATGTGGGTATCCCCCTGCTTATCAGTTTGTGTGTGTGTCGATTTTGGAGAAAAGCCTGAAAATGTTAAGAGCAAGCTTTGAATATGTCAACCAATTCCTCAATTGGAGTGTGAGGGTGAAGGTTGGGGTTGCTGATGTAATACTCATGGGCGGCCTAGGAAGCAGAGCGTAGGTGGAATGTACAGTAGGTGTGTGATACTGTCTTATCTTTCCAGGTAGGACCTATGACACAGAGAAAGATAGTGAGTGTGTGAGTGTGTGTGAGTGTGTGTGGGGTGGGGGGGGAAGTTAATGCGTTTATAGGCACCTCCCCTCCTTTGCTTTCTCTTAGTGGAAGCTTGTGTCTTAGATGTTTAAATCATTAAGATAAGCATTACAAAGGAAAAGAAAGCTTGCAAATGCCATAATCCTGTACTCAAGAGACAAGCAGTGTGAATAAACTATTCTCTTTCTCTATCTTATAGAATTCTGCCAAGGTTTGTCACATTACTTTTTAAAACCTTATTTTAATGTGTAGTACATGACACGTTTGCAACATCCACAAGAAAACATAAGAATACAAGCACAAACTGAGCTAAAAGCAACTGAGGAAATGTAGCGAGAGAGAGGGGGGGTGGCTACAGAGAAAAAGGCTTTTGTGCTCATTTTTCCCCTGAAGGTACATTTGTGTTATTGGCACATGCTCCATCTCTGGCATGTCTTTGAACAGAGCATCTCCTTCAAACTAAAACCACTCAGCAATTTACCCGATCAAACAGGCCTAAATAATTTCACTTGAGCAAACGGGTTTCCTAACTGTCAAATTGAATTGCTTTTGCTAAATTTACTAAAGTGATTGGGGGTTATTGAGCAGCATTGCAAAGATCGTTGAATAATTCCTCAATCTTTGGAGGCAAGTTGAGAGAGTAAGGTGTCTGTGCACCTGTCAGCATCACCCTGGGCAGTCACGTGGACCAGCAGGATGGAATAATCAAAGGCACCTGTCAGTAATGAAAGCTCATCGGGAAAGGACAAAAGGAGCAGTGGTTTCCCTGTCAGGTGAACAGTGACTCCAACAGGACTTTAATACATGTGTATAGTGGTGAATAATTTTGCCAGAATAGATTAAAGCAAGGGACATACAGAAGTCCTGCATTTACCTTCACTCAAAGCTCATTGCAATTGCCCACCACTGTCACTTCCCGACAGCAAGGCTTCATAGAACATCTTTGATCAGACCATTCAGGAGATGCTTACTATTGGGTAAGCCAACCAACCCAACCAGACAATAGTAGAAGCTCCAAATATTTACCGACTAATCTGAGGGAGATGTGGGACATGGAAGCCTACCGAATACATCATACCCATATTTTCAGGGTCACTGCCAAATGTAAGGTTTAAACATGAATTATTGTGCTCAAAAAAACACATAATGCAGTCTGTACTCCATGGTCTGGATATTGTCTTAAAGAGGGCCTCTCTCTATAATTCTACGAAAGGACAATCCTATCAAATTTATAAGACATATGATGCCCATTACAGAAAGTTGCTCTATATTGACATCTAAAATAGGGAGAATCTCAATTAAGTGGGCAGTCTAATATTCCCCAGGACCCAAGTTTGTCCTCGACACCAATCATGTTCCATTACATTGCAAGTTGATAGTTAAGGACACCAACAACAGCATAACTCATGGTTTCCTTACACTCAAAGGGCCTGATTCATGAAACACGAGCAGGACAAGTATTTGTGTAATTCGTTTGTAAAGACTTTCTGACGTATATTCTCAGATTCATGAAAGTTTTTGTATTTTAAAACATTAGTTGGTATGAATTAAATTTATGTGCTACTGACCACGTGTAAATCATAAGTAAGACATCCAAACAGTGTACTTTTAGGCAAACTGTCATGACTACATTTTGATAGAAGTGAAAATAAGTAATGAAAAATGTTAAGCATAAAAAAGACAAAAAGTGGCTTTCGAATGCAATATATTGTTTATTTCCACATTATTGAACATAAGCCTACAGTTGAAGTCAGAAATGTACATACACTTAGGTTGAAGTCATTAAAGCTCATTTTTAACCACTCCACAGATTTAAATGTAAGCAAACTATAGTTTTAGCAAGTCGTTTAGGACATCTACTTTGTGCATGACACAAGTCATTTTTCCAGCAATTGTTTACAGACCAATTGTTTCACTTTTAATTGACTATCACAATTCCAATTTACATACACTAAGTTAGCTGTGCCTTTAAGCAGCTTGGAAAATTCTAGAAAATTATGTCAAGCCTTTAGACAATTAGCTTCTGATAGGAGGAGGTGTACTGAATTGGAGGAGTACTTGTGGATGTATTTTAAGGCCTACCTTCAAACTCACTGCCTCTTTGCTTGACATCATGGGAAAATGAATAGAAATCAGCCAAGACCTCAGAAAATAAATTGTGGACCTCCACAAGTCTGGTTCATTCATGGGAGTAATTTCCAAATGCCTGAAGGTACCACGTTCATCTGTACAAACAATAGTATGCAAATATAAACACCATGGGACCACACAGCCATCATACCGCTCAGAAAGGAGACACATTCTGTCTCCTAGAGATGAACATAATTTGGTGTGAAAAGTGCAAATCAATCTCAGAAAAACAGCAAAGGACCATGTGAAGATGCTGAAGGAAACAGGTAGACAAGTATCTATATCCAAAGTAAAACGAGTCCTATATCGACATAACCTGAAAGGCTGCTCAGCAAGGAAGAAGCCACTGCTCCAAAACTGCCATAAAAAAGCCAGACTACAGTTTGCAAGTGCACATGGGGACAAAGATCTTTTGAGAAATTTCCTCTGGTCTGATGAAACAAAAACTTAACTTTTTGGCCATAATGACCATCGTTATGTTTGGAGGAAAAAGGGTGAGGCTTGCTAGCCGAAGAACACCATCCCAGCCATGAAGCATGGGGGTGGCAGCATCATGTTGTGGGGGTGCTTTGCTGCAGGAGGGACTGGTGCACTTGACAAAAGTGATGGCATCATGAGGAAGGAAAATTATGTGGATATATTGAAGCAACGTCTCAAGACATCAGCCATGAAGTTTAAGCTCGGTCACAAATGGGCCTTCCAAATGGACAATGACCCCAAGCATACCTCCAAAGCTGTGGCAAAATGGCTTAAGGACAACAAAGTCAAGGTATTGGAGTGGCCATCACAAAGCCCTGACCTCAATTTGATAGAAAATTGAGCAGAACTGAAAAAGCGTGTGCAAGCAAGGAGGCCTATAAACCTGACTCAGTTACACCAGTTCTGTCTGGAGGAATGGGCCAAAATTCTAGCAACTTATAGTAAGAAGCTTGTGGAAGGCTTCCCAAAACATTTGTCCCAAGTTAAACAATTTAAAGGCAATGCTACCAAATACTAACAAATTGTATGTAAACATCTGACCCACTGGGAATGCAATGAAAGAAATAAAAGCATAAATCATTCTCTCTACTATTATAATGACATTTCAGATTCTTAACATAAAGTGATCCTAATTGACCTAAGACAGGGAAGGTTTTCTACAATTATATGTCAGGAAAAACTGAGTTTAAATGTATTTGGCTAAAGTGTATGTAAACTTCTGACTTCAACTGTATCATTGGCCTACAGTCCATAGCAATCCATATGGCAACTGAAATTTGTCAGTCTGTCCGAGATTTATTATAAGGGCTTGCGGACGCGTCAATGTACACCTACGTCAAGGCCCAGGTATACTTAGTTTTTGCATGTTCTGAAATGCATCACATTTGTGAGTATATATTTCTGACTGCGAACAAATAGGAACACATTCGACGCATGCGCAAAATAAAAATAAAAATCTTTGCGGCGCATGGTCAAGCCACACGGCCGTGCTTATGACGCAATTTGCGTCACACATACTATGTGCGGAGGGATCCGCAATGCGCACACCCCAAGTATACTTTGGCCTTCAAATGGATGATTTTGAAGCATCTCGGTTGCGTTGCATCATAAACATACCATTTTTAGGTCGCTGTGTCAAGTTACAAATTTGAAACTTAGAAAAACACGTCTTGAGATCCCTGCCTTCATATTTGTGTTCCATCAAGATTTGTTTGTATGCAAGAACGTGTTCTCATCTTGTGTTGTCTACCCTCGGTAAGTGCGGTTTGTTCACTGTCTGATTGAGCTGAGCATTGCCTATACAGCGAGTTTCACTTACTGACCCCTGGAGAAAACAGGTGGTACTCCATGCTTGAATTGCTTATATGGAAGGAATATTCCTTATTATGGTCTGGGGACATGATTAATTGTGTACATTTTTTTAAACACGTTATTTTTTAGATAATTAATCACACCAAATTAACACGTTAAATCGACAGCCCTAAAAATAAATTTGTAAAAAAAAATAAAATAAAATAATAATAATAATAATAATAATTAAAATAAGAAAAAATCTTTGTTTTCTTTTTAAACCACAGCCTATACATATTTAGAAAAGTTTTTTTTCTCTGATTGAAGTTTTTTCAAAGTATATTTTTTTCCCCCAACTCTGCTTATCGTTTTTCCAGCAGAAGTGTTTGATTTTTCTCAATTTATGCCCTCTAACGTGAATGGTTGGACAGTTAGAATGAGCTCTATAATTTAGGTTTCATAATTTTTTATAGGCATCGGTAAATCGCATTCAGTTGTTAACATATGGTCAATGCTAATGCTGTTAAACCCATAAATAAACAGATCATGGGCAGGTGCGTACACAATACAACAAGGAAAAAATTGAAAGCCTGCACATTGTCATATAGCTTTCAAATCTGTAATATTTTACAGTTTTTCGGTCAAAGATCTTCAGGCATTCTATTAATTTCTCTGAAGTTTCAGTTGGAAATAGCCAATATCACTGTTACCATCATGATTTACCTAAGAAGTTTCACGAATGATGCTGCCGATGCACTGCAAACTTAAACAGAAAAGGTAAATGGTGGTGGACATCCTCCCAGCATGAACTGAATTTTTTACTCATGTCAAACCATATTTATTGACAAAAGAGCATAATTTGACAGCAAAAACATGCAATGACAGTAATTCCTCACTTTCTTTGAGACGCTATTGTGCTTGCCAAATCAATTTTACGATGTGAATGCACTTCATTGATAAAAATTTTCATTACTGTTCCGCATAGATGTTAACAGCATTTACTAGCGAGTCTGGTGCCCTCCTTATTTGGCATTTTCATGGGTGTGGATTATGATAGTTGTGAGTGAACAAGCACACAAATGTTAGTGAATTCCAAAAATTCGTAAAGAGGGGGCTTTACGAATTTTTGGAATTCACTAACATGCACACGTTTTACTAACAAATCTGGGGAGTATGAAGCATTTGTGAATCTGGCGGAATGTTTTTGGGAAGGTCCATTTTACACGCAAATTATTCAGAATTTACTCATTTATGAAATTTCATGAATGAGGCCCAAAGATTCCCATTAGAAACTGAAGGCCCTTCATGGAAGCCTAAGTACTGGCCAGGTCTGGTGAACATAGGCAGTACCGCTGCTCCCTATATGCATATTATGCAGTTTGCATTGGGCACCAACTTCCTAGGGGGGGACCATTTTACCCTAGCCGGGCACCAGAAACTCCACCAGTTGCCTTTCCTCGCATGTTATATGTTATTCAACGACCAGTTAGCAGTTGCGGAACACATACGATTCAGAGCTCGCACTCGCTGTTTGCCCAGTTTTTACTGTACTATAAAGTGTACTTAATGTTCCTGAAGAATTATCTCCCTAAAAAAAAAAAAAATAAAACATTGACAAATGTTCATGAACAAAATAGCATGTCTGTTTTCTTTTTTTTTCTTTTCTTTTTTTTTCTTCAGGTTTATACATGTAATAAAAAATTGGCTAATTCATTATAAATGTCATTTCTAAATTTAGTAATTAATTTGGTAATTTATAATTCATGTGTACTTTAGTGTTTTATTTCACACAGAGTAGTAACAATACTTAACAGTTAAAATATTTTACAACATGTTTTCCCTTATTTTATTTGCCTTACAGGGAATATTTGTTTATGAAAGTTGTTTGTTCAGTGTTCCTTTAATTCGGGGTACATCCGAAAAACAAAAGGTTTAGAGGGGGACGGCACTTGCGCTCAGGTCATTTTTTCTTTTTTGAGTGTGCACTGAGTGCACAGGCGCTGCTGTTATTGCTGTTTGTCCGGTACTTCTAATAAAGATAAGTTGAATTACACTGTTGAAATGTCATCCACGCCTACGGAGACTGTAGTGTTCGCCAACGCAGAGTCACAAAATAAGGGTTACATACATTTAACATTCCTGTAGTAGGGCATAGAAAAACATAAGCTGACAATTTAATACAAAGTAAATATTTTCCAAAATACTTTAAAGGAATATCCCTGGTTTTGAAGGGGTTAGAAGGCAGAAATGTGAAGCTTATAATTTTATAAAAGCACTAAATTTTTAATATTTATTCTTCTGCTAAAACTTTTTTTATTTGAGCTATAAAGTTATTTAAATCATTTCATCATGGTTGTTTTAGGGTTTTAGAGTTACGGCATCATGGCAACGAAGTTGTAAAATTGGATAGGCCTATAACTTTGCACAGAACATTTTAGAAAGCGATTTATCACACTGAAATAATGTTAACACGCATATAGTTTACATCTTGTGGCTATACTTTTGAAAAAGTGAGTATTTTAGCATTTACAGATTGGCCCCGTTGGCTTCCATTGTAAGAGCTTAATTTTAACCCAGATTTGTGCTTTTTTAAAAGAAAAGGAGGACGTCAAACACACACACACACACACACACACACACACACACACACACACACACACACACACACTTATGTTTTTGGTAAAGGCACACAAAAAATTATCTTCAATAAAAAAGCTTAACTCCTAAAGACATGAATTGTAATTTTGCAATGTATGTAGGAAATCATGACCACACATTAAAATGTATCAGTAACCTTATAAAAGCTGTTTTATTCTACATGTAGAGGGTCTACATGGGGCCTGTCATTTTAGAATCACATGACCAGCTGAACACTACTCATGTAATCTCAGTAACCATCCTGTTATTTGACAGTTTAACTCATTGGTTAAAGTAATCATGGCTGACTGTGAATACTAAATTTCTACAATGGCATCTGAAACTGAAAACTATTGATTTTAAATGATGCTGCATCCAAGTTGCTAGGTGTCAGTGCGAGTCCAAGATGACACAAAGTTACTGAGTGCACCTTTAACATTATTCTAATAACTGAGCTTAACCTGTAAATTTCTATTGAAACTTCTATTAATTTGCATTGAACCCAGAATATTCCTTTAATTTATTTTGGCTTAAGTGCAATGCACATTTAAAAGCAAATTGTTTAATTTTGCAAACAACATGGACATCTTCACAATATCACTATGTATAAATCTTTCTTTGTACATGGAAATATGAAGCTACCTTTATATTTTACGGAATAGGTCCCTTGTAAAGTGGATTGTCATATTTGGGAATCCCTGGCATCAACAAGTTTGAAAACACCTGCCCTAGGCTATGCTTCCCTTCTCACCGGCATCCCACTTCTGCAGCTGTCTGTCCTCACATGATTCTCCTCACTTGCTAATCTTTAAACATGGTGGTGGATGGATTACAGTACAGGTAATCAAGTGAAATTGCATTGCATTACATATTGCTTAACATTAGCACATATGTATTATTTATATTAATATACTGTTTATATACTGTATAAATGAACTGAATAATACAGAAGGTATTAGGCTGGGACAGGTCCCAGGCTGTTTTTTTGTTACAGTTCATCCCTGTTTGGTTCTATAGCATCCACAATTAGCCTACAATCAATATCTGTATCTCTCTTATCACACACTCAAATGCAAAGTCACACGCCATGTAAACACATTTTGCTGAAATCTATAATCCTTGCATGCATACTGTGATGGGGACGACAGACAAGGCAGTTAATTGGCTCCCCACACGAGTGACAGGTACAGTGGAATTTAAACTCTGCGACAGGAAAGAGGGTGATATTAAGTACTGAAAGTAGTGCATTAAATTATAAACCTCCCATCAGTCACAATCTCACTCACACACTGAGCAGATGAATTGTCTGCTGTCAATTCTTCTTTCTTAAATGCATGCAGGGCTGGAATCATTAGCTGTTCCTGGCCCTGGAGCGAGAGGGAGGCTGACAGAGAGATCTTTAACTGTAAAAGATGTCAGACTTAGCGAGCCTCTCTTTATAAGTGCCAATCTGCAGCCGCACAGGTAGCAGCTTGGGAGGAGAGCCAAGGAAGAATAATGATGAAGAGAGAATGACGGGAAAGGGAGGTAGAGAGAGAGAGAGAGGTCAGCAAACAAAGTTTTTTTAAAATATAGGAGTACATAATACATCAAATTGTTCAAGACATAATTACAATATATACAAAATAAATAAGAAAACAGCCTATATTTCCAATTAAAAACCACACCTCACCTAAACACCTTATCTAAATTTAAAGAACATTATCAGTGTGCTTTTAAAATGAATATATTCTATATCTACTTGTGATTCCACTTTTGACTTAGAGACCTACCATATTAATGTGCTGTCCTGTGTTTCTGCCCTGCTGAGATTTCAGGATAGCTAGCTTAGCTTGACCTATTAAAAAACTGGCAGTTGTACACTGTTCTTGCAAAGACCTCCTATAATGGCAAATAACTAGGAATTGGTTTGTCATCAATTATTTTAATTATTTAAATATGTACATATTAAAATGTTCTGGTATAAATTTGATACAATATATATTTACATGCTATAAAATCATTGGACATTCTGTAATTAAAAGTTGTGCAAAATCTTTTGCCGTTTTCCACTTTTCTAATAATAGGATCAAATGGGCAGATTCAATTTATATTAGGTTTTAATGGCAAGATAAACGAATGTGTATATTGCCAGTGCATTAAAAAAAAATTATACATACATATATAAAACAAACTGAACACTGAAGTTTAATTTGCCAAAATGTAAAATCTCAAATTTTTATTTTCTCTGGCTGCTGTTCAGTCTTTATTGCACACACGCTGGGTCTCTCGCTCGCAGTTTCATTTTTGACACTGGTTTAGATGACAGTGAGCGAGCATTTTCGTGCAAAGCGAAGAGATACAGCAACTTGTCCCTATCTCACACACAATCAGTTTCTGTGCTAGGATGTGCAGCTGAGTCGAGGGTGTACCTCCTGGAAATATATATATATATATATATATATATATATATATATATATATATATATATATGCCAATTTTTGCCACAGGAAGTGTTTTTTTTTTTTTTTTTGTTTTGTGTGTGTGTGTGGTGATCAGTCCAAAACAATAAACAAATAAATAAATAAATAAAAACAACAAAAATCTATCACTTTAACTTGCCCCCAACTATGCTGTTGTGGCAGCTTGGAAGGTCCAAAGGACTGCCAATCCCCCATCAGCAAATATGTAAATTGTCCCCATTTAATATGGGCAGATGAGGCTTTTTAAAATCTATTTAAGCAAAACATGAGTATAGTAACATCATCAGATCTTTAAATAATGAGCTTTACTGGGATTGTCTATGGATAACCAGGAAAACTGGAACCACATAACTGCTTCCTCAACAAAACCAGAACAGGTTCAATGCAAATTGCATAAAGACCTGAAAGAAGGCATTGCTTGTCTCATGCCCTTGGTTACAGAGAAAGTTTTAGTTAAAGAACCGTTAATCCTAAACATTATATATGTAATTTTGTCACAGCTTAATAAGAGAGACAACAAAAATCAAAAAGGACCAAAAACAAAAGCCTCCAGAGTCTTAAAAATGATTTATGGTCCACTCTGTCAAAGCTTTCTCCTGGTCAAGTGAGCAAAAACCTGTTAGTCTGTTAAAAAAAAAGAAAAGTCTGTTAGTCAATGCTTTTGACAGAACCTTATAAGGAACCGATATAAGGTCCGGCCATTTCAGCAGGTAGTTCAGCGTTGTGGCAGGAGGGACACAACATCTCGTTCCCTCCATCAGGGAATGGAGGTTACACAAGTAACCATGATGTTCCCTATCTGTCACTCACTCGACGTTGTGTCGATGTAGTGACACTAGGGGTCCCTATACGAAACTCCACAATTGGCTGAACTGTGTTACGTGAAATGGTGGTATGTGGTGGGCAGACTACTGTGTGCCTCATAGCCAGCACACCAGGCCGACACGTAACCTCCCTCAGCATAGTCATGAGTGTTGAACGGCCCTTTAGGGACAAGTCGACTACCCAAAAGATAGAGACAGGCATAACCTAGTCATGGCCTCTTTTCCCCCTTCTCTTTTTCCACTCCCTAAAAAAGAAGGGGGATTATCTGACTGGCCCGCCAGGTCTAGTCAGGGGGTGTCCCTCCCAAGGGGAAGACACGGCAGAGACCACACCTCGCCCAAAGAGAGGGGGGGATATTTAAGTGGAAGAATACGTCACATGGTCTTTCCGACCATGTGGAGAGTCTTCAAGGTAGATCCTACCCAACGGGGGAGGAGTTACTACAAACATGGAGACTGGGGCAGAGGGGCTATGCCCTAGGAAGACGCAGTTTGCCAACAGGGAAACAAACTAGTGGAAGATATATAATCGCATGGGGTTAGCCTTACAGGGAACCGCCACATGCGGAACACCTACCCCAGAACAGAACCCTTAGTTAGCATGTGTACTGGGCCGGCAGCGAGTCTCTCCGAAAACTCGACTGCCACAGGGCTCGGAGGAAGTCAACCAGGGAACAAAGTTTGTGAACACTACTGGGAATTAATGGTGCACGTCTTCAGCTCCAAGGGAGGTGGAAGGCGCTATGTGCAAGGAATACACCCAGCCAGCTATCCCGGGCTTATCCGCTTGTGTTGCGTACCACTACCTGGGACGAATCCGGTTCCAGCCGGAGGTTGTAGAACCTTGCAAAGGTGTTGGGTGTTGCCCAGCCCACTGCTCTGCAAATGTCTGTTAGAGAGGCACCTCTGGCCAGGGCCCAGGAAGCCGCTACACCTCTGGTAGAATGGGCTCGTATCCCTATCGGGGGCGGCATGTCCTAGGCGAAATATGCCATAGTTATGGTGTCAATGAGCCAGTGGGCAATCCTCTGCTTGGAGACAGCACTTCCTTTCCGCTGTGCACCAAAGCAGACAAAGAGCTGCTCAGAGATTCTAAAGCTCTGCGTGAGATCCAAATAGATGCGTAAAGCGCACACCGAACAGAGCAATGACAGAGATTCCAGAGGTCTGGGCACGGTTGCCAGAGGGTGCCCCATCCCTGAGAGAGAAGGTCCTTCCTCAGGGGAATTCGCCAGGGGGGAGCTGTCACAAGAAGCGTGAGGTCCGAGAACCACGTCTGGGTGGGCCAGTAGGGTGCTACCAGGACGACATGCTCCTCGTCCTCCCTGACCTTGCACAGGGTCTGTGCAAGCAGGCTCACTGGGGGAAATGCATATTTGCATAGGCCAGGGGGCCAGCTGTGTGCCAGCGCGTCAATGCCGAGGGGAGCCACGGTGAGGGCGTACCAGAGCAGGCAATTGGAGGATTCTTGGGAGGTGAACAGGTCCACCTGTGCCCGTCCGAATCGACTCCAAATCAGCTGGACCACCTGAGGGTGGAGTCTCCACTCACCCCTGAGGGTAACCTGTCGTGACAGCACGTCTGCTGTAGTGTTGAGGTTGCCCGGGATGTGAGTGGCTCGCAGCGACTTGAAGTGCTGCTGACTCCAGAGGAGGAGACGGCGGGCAAGTTGTGACATACGAGAGCGCAGACCACCTTGGTAGTTGACATATGCTACCGTTGCCGTGCTGTCTGTCCGAACTAACACGTGCTTGCCCTGGATCAACGGCCGGAACCTCCGCAGGGTGAGCAGAATTGTCAACAACTCGAGGCAGTTGATGTGCCAATGCAGTCGCGGGCCCATCCAGAGTTGCAAACAGCGCCCCTGCCATTTTGGAGGCATCTGTCATGACCACAACGCGCCTGGAGACCAGTTCTAAAGGAACACCTGTCCGTAGAAACGAGAGGTCATCCAAGGGCTGAAAAGACGGTGACAGACTGGCGTGATGGCCACGCGATGTGTCCCATGGCACCATGCCCATCTCGGGACTCGAGTCTGGAGCCAGTGCTGAAGCAGCCTCATATGCATCAACCCGAGCGGGATAGCCAACGCCGAGGACGCCATATGCCCCAGGAGCCTCTGAAAAAGTTTCAGTGGAACCACTGTTTTCTGTTTGAATGCCTTCAAACAGGACAGCACCGACTCAGTGCGCTCGTTTGTAAGGCGCGCTGTCAAGGAGACTAAGTCCAACTCCAATCCGAGAAAAGTGATGCTCTGAACTGGGAGGAGCTTGCTCTTTTCCCAGTTGACCCGAAGCCCTAGTCGGCTGAGGTGTGAGAGCACCAGGTCCCTGTGTGCACACAACGTGTCTCGAGAGTGAGCTAGGATTAGCCAGTCGTCGAGATAGTTGAGAATGCGGTTGCCCACCTCCCTTAACAGGGCAAGGTCAGCCTCTGCGATCTTCGTAAAGATGCAAGGAGACAGGGACAGGCCGAAAGGGAGGACTTTGTACTGATATGCCTGACCCTCGAATGCAAACCGCAGGAAGGGTCTGTATCGAGGAAGTATCGAGACGTGGAAGTACGCATCCTTCAGGTCTACCGCAGCGAACCAATCTTGATGCCGGATGCTTGCCAGAATGCGTTTTTGCGTCAGCATCCTGAACGGGAGTCTGTGTAAAGCCCGGTTCAGTACTCACAGGTCCAAGATTGGCCGCAACCCACCACCTTTTTTCGGTACGATGAAGTAGGGGCTGTAAAACCCTTTCTTCATCTCGGCTGGAGGGACAGTTTCTATCGCGTCCTTCCGTAGGAGGGTAGCGATCTCCGCGCGCAGGGTGGCAGCGTTTTCACCATTGACCAAGGTGAAGTGAATACCGCTGAACCTGGGCGGGCGCCTGGTGAACTGAATTGCATAGCCGAGTCAGACGGTCCGGATCAGCCATCGCGACGGATTGGAAAGCGCGAGCCACGCATCCAAGTTCTGCACCAGGGGAACCAAGGGGACAATGTCGTTGGGCGTACCGGCAGGTGGGGCCTCGCGGCGGGGCGGAGCGTGAGGTGCCACACCACGTCATGGCCGTGCTGAGTCTAGGGACATTGAAGCACTTACCTGGCTCCTTGTGACCACCCCCGGAAGAGCCTGGGACGGGGGAGGAAGAGGCCTGTCCTCGTAACCCATGGAGACTGCCACATTGGGGGTGGCTGTTTACCACAGCTGGGCACTCAGGGGCGGAAAGGCCACCACTGGAGCGCCAATCCTGCCCATGGACGGTAGTCATGGTGACGACTGTACACCGGGTATGTGACCCAGGGAAGAAGGAAGCTGCTCTTTTGCTGAACTGTTGGGTATCGCAGCCACTTGGGCATGTGGCGAAATCAAACAAAAAGGCAACAAAAGATTTTCCACCTGGCCCTCCACCGGGGGATGGAGTGGTCTTCTTACCAGCTGAGTGGGTTCCCTCATCCCTGGGTCGCCCATCTCAGGGGCGCTTTGAGGACCTCTGTGGGTTCTTCGGTGCTGGCTGTGAGACGGGTGGCATTGGCTTCCTGCGGTGGGCTCCACACCGGGGCCGGGCCGGAGGGGCGGGCTGCGGCGGAGCCGGTGCAGTCACCGCAGGGGGACGCCCTTGGCGACGAGCAGACGGGGTGCGGGATCTTGAGCCGCGCCGGGGCAGGATGTGCCGGATTGCCTCCGTCTGCTGCTTCACCGCCGAGAACTGTGGGGCAAAGTCCTCGGTGTCGCCGAATAGGCCCGCCTGGGAAATGGGGCAGCAAGGAACCGTGTCTTGTCGGCCTCTCCCATCTCGACCAGGTTGAGCCAAAGGTGGTGCTCCTGGACCACTAGTGTGGCCATCGTCCGCCCGAGAGACCGTGCCGTGACCTTCGTCACTCGGAGAGCGAGGTCGGTCACCAAGCGCAGTTCCTGCATCAAATCTGGGGCGGAACAACCCTCGTGCAGTTCTTTCAGCGCCTTGGCTTGGTCAATCAGACTTTGGGTGGAGTTTTAACACTTTGTTTGGCCATACCCCCAAATATTTTTGAGCCAAATCAGAAGTACCTTTTGCAATGTCATGTGGTCACCACTTTCCCTCCCCAAGGTAATTAATTTATGATTCTTTGTCCAAAATGTTTTAATTTTCCTGCTCGAAACAGGGAATACAGGGAACTTTATAATTAATCTGCCAAAACGTATCAGAAATTCATCTGCAACAACATTCTGCACATTAACAGACAAGCTTTTACAAATCAAACAATTACGACAGTTAGTTTATTAAAATACGGTTACGGTTTATTAAAATACGGTTTATTAAAACCTTAGTACAAATACGAGATTAAAGATAATAAATGTTCAATTTGCTAGTTATAAGTGATAACAAATCACATATAGTTACAAGTCATAACACATTATGGATAATCATTTGTGTAAGATGAATTTGTCTGTTTTTGGAATAGAAAAATAGACTGTGCATTGTGCAGTGTTACATGATGGTAAAATAAGTCTTGCAGTTATGTCACAGAGGCATTTTAAGAAAGACACAGGAAAAGTTCATTTTGATATACTTCCTGAGAAGTTCTCATTCGTTCTTTGTTCAGAGGTGAAAAGAAGTTCTAAACAGCCGAGCAATGGTATACTGATTTTGACTGACTGAACAACATAAACAGAACGAGCTGTTGGCATCAAGGTAGGTGGAGCTCCAGGTCACACCTACCAATGACATGGACCAATGGCAGTAAGGTGTTAAGCAGTCAGAAGTTTTCCTAAAAGTTTGCCCATGCAAGCTGTTACGAACCACCGAAACAAACACAAAAACTATTTTTTGGCCAGATTTAGTTCTAAATTATGTCACACCCATTAGTTCTTTGATTTCTTGTGAAGTATATTTGGGTCTTTATTCTGGGTCCTCAGAATAAAGGACCCAGAATAAAGTGGACCTGGGTGTGGTTCGCGGGTATGCCCCAAATTTGGAAAAAAGCGTTCAGATTATCCAAACGAACCAAACTCTGACATCATTTGAACCTGGATGTGCACCAGAAGTGCTAGTGTGAAAGCACCCTGTGACAACGAGGAGGGTGTGGCCGGGCTGTGATGATGCATGGCCGGTGCTGAATCAGCTGATTAAGGGGAGCCGGAGGCACCAGTTCGAGAGAGAGAGAGGCGCACACGGCCGCACTGCATGCGTGTCTGTGTTAGTTTATGTTTGTCTTATTGAGTTTCTTATTAAACTTTGTTTACTGTTCAGCTGGTTCCCGCCTCCTCCTTGCCCATCCTTATACTGTTACACACCCTTAGAAAGAACCACATAATTTCCCTACCCGGTGTCCAACATAAGAGTAACCTTGTTTAGAAGTTTCCATTTAGAGACTGTGAGATGCTGTTACTTTGAAGGGTTTTGCCACAGATTGTGGCAGTTTATGGCAGTGGGGAGCTGAAAGCACTGATTGCAGAAGGAGAGAAATGGAGAGAGGGCATTTAATTTAGACCCTAACCAGCCCCTCCATCTTTCCACCACACAGGGAGTTAATCAGCACTTAAGCAACGAATCTGGTGACAAGGATGGAGATGAGCAATGGAGAGACAAGGGGAAATGAAGAACAAGGACCAAGGAGGAGTTTTATAGAATGATGGAAGGAAAGCGAGAAAGAGGAATGGATAAATATAAGAGACAAGTTTATGGACACATAGATTAGCTTTCAAATTATGACAGTCCCTATGGGGTCTCACATTACATCATTACTCTCTTTCCCAGTTTTCTGTTTGGTTCAAGTTTTTCTTTCAAAGCCACATGGACTCCTGCAAGCTGCCTTTCCTCCCTCTCTCCCAAACTCTCCCCCCTTCCCTTCTCACTTCCCCTCCACTGATCCTTCATTCCACTCTTTATTCCACTGAGCATAGTGTGAGCTGTGTGGGGTACTCAGAGTCCCAGCATGTGTCTATAGAGTAGTAGATGAATGAGGGGCTATTGGGTTTGGTTTAATGGCTGGGTTGAGCTAACAGACTGCAGGATGTGGGAACATTGACAAATCCAATAGAAATCTGTAGTCCTGTAATAAATGGACTTAAAATCTACTGTAAACCCAATTTTGTCCAAAGCTATGGTGCCTTGATCCCACCATGAATAAAATAATGAAAATTAGATAAAAAGCTTATTCTGACTTCATATTAATGTAGAATTTATTTCACAATTGCGATTTCTCAAATTGCAACTTCATATTGCAACTGCAACTATTTCTTGAAATTGCGAGTTTAAATCTTGTGATTACATGAAACAGTCGGAATTGTGATATATAAAAATCATAATTACAAGAAATAAAGTATCTATTGAGAGGTATAAAGTCAGAATTACCCATTTTATTTTTCTTCTGAGTTGAAATCAAGGCTCTAAACTGTATAAAGCCTGGTGCACTCTTTGCAATTTTGTTCTTAACCTTAAAGATTGTTGCTTGTTAGATTGTACAAAATGATTCACGTTAGATCTTGCAATGTCAAACTAAACAAAGACTGCTCTTTGTGGCTACAGTCATACACTGAAAAAAAAAAAAAAAAAAAAAAAAAGTTAACCTAAAAGATGTGCTTCATGTGGTAACATAACTGGCTTGGTTCAAGTCAAAATCATTATTTAACATGCCTGAATTAACCTGACTACATAATGTTACACTAGCATAACTCATTTTAAGGGTTATTTCAGGTAGAAAAATACCCTTAAGATAAAAATTGCAGGATACCACTTTTTTCAGTGTTCTGTATGCACCAGGCTTTTGTGTACTAAGAGGGTCGATTAAACAGATAGAACTAAAAATTTAAATCTTTCAGTCAGTATCTACTGATCAGTCCTACACATCAGCTTGAGGTAGTTGTGGCCCAATTGTCGTTTTTAAAAACCACCACTAGTCTGTATGATTTTGTGGCTATTTTTAGGATGTGCGAGACAAGGATCACACTGTAGTTGGATGAAAAACACTAATTATCCCTTAAACCTCAAATCATGGACATACACCCTGAAATGTATCAGTGAAATTCTCTAGTGCAGTACATGTTTCAGTGTTCACTATTGACTGCCAGCTCTCTGGACCCTGATGCTGAGGCCCCAAATCATAATTCTCTCATCACCATGCATCATGGTTAGCATGAGGTTCTTATTTTTTTGTTATTTTATTTTTAACACAGATATTTTGCCAAATGTAATATTTTGCCGTTATGCATAACAATTAAAATAATCCCATCTTATAAACAAAATAAATAAAAATTGAGATTGGTGATCTATTTTGGACAGAGACACTATATGGTTCTTTGTGACCCATTTAAACAGCTGGTATAAGATCTGAAGTGGTTATCAACTATAATAACATGCATTTTAAAATGTGTACACTAACTGCATTCTCAAAAAAAAAAAAAAAAAAAAAAAAAAAAACAGGCCCAGTTTTATTACTCTGCTTCAGAAGTTTGCAAAAGACTTGCTCCACTATACAAGCCAGTGCTGTGAAAACTGTTAGAGTTAGCAAAAGCAGTTTGCATGTGTATTATACAGTAGGCAATGGCCCTTAAATTCATATCACCTCACTTATTGGAACATCTGACTCCAATTACTCACTTTTTCCACAACAAAGACAGCGCATGTTAAATATATTATCTGTTTTCTTGGTATGTGTTATCAAGTGTTTTTTCTATTGCAAAAATAATTTAAGTGTAAAATCTGAGCTAGACTAGAATTATCTTCTTAAAGGGTTCACAAAGGCTTTGTCTGAATTAGTGAGCAAACTAAGGGTTGCCCATAAAATGCAGTGGGTAGATTGGCTTTATAGGCGCTTAAGTGGGCCAGCCTGACGATGTCAGAATATTTCTCCTTTTCAGTCTTGCCAACTCTCAGAAAGATTTAGCATGTGAATGTCGGCATGACATATTGGTGGATATTGGTCTTGGCGGACTAGATCTGCTATGCTGCTGCTGCAGAGCAAGTACAGAGACTTGCTACTGTTAGAAAAACACATACATACTGAGTTAGCATGTATGTATGTGCCAAGCAGATCTGTCGCCAAGATATATGTACTGCTGTTGTTCCGAAGAGCCATGTGCACCGAGTGTATGCTAGCTAGGTGTTCCTAAGCTACAGGCTAAATGGCATAACACTAATTAACTAAATGTATATGTGTGCCTCAACCTGCCTAGTTGAAAAGCTTAAACGCTAGTTTCCAATTCATGTGTACCTGAGCTAGGAAAGCCCAAAATAATTTAACTACTGACTTAAACTAGCTATGTGTATATTTATTAAATCTAATGACCTAAAATAATGATGTGTGCCTAAGATTTGGCTAAGGCTTACCTTATGAAGAAGCGCTTCTATGTGTCATGGCCAAAACAGACCTTACCATACAAGCTGATAGTAGGAAGCCCCAGCAAACCACCTGAGCAAATTGCATTTTCAGAGGGAAAAAAAACTCTCACAACACACTGCAGAGAAACCAGATTAACAGCAAAATTGAGCCATTTAAATAAAACACAAGGAGAGTGACACAAGATGATTGGCTACCCGATAACGAGTCAGAGAACCAATCAGCTTACCCCATGCGAGCCGATTGGCTTTTATGTGAGCGGATTGGCTAACAGATACCAAGTCAAAGAACCTATCAACTTTGATCATTTAAATCTTTTTAATATTTACTTTGTATGTAAATTTGGTTTCAACAGCAAACACAAGCCCACTGGGAAAAATCTCTGTGCTCTCTATGGCCTGTCCATCCCCTTATCACCAAGAATTATTATCTGAACAGTACAATCTGTTTTTCACTTGCTGGAACCCAGAATATAGGAAATAAGCAGTGCACTTCTGGTAGTTTCTCATGTATAGTTTTCTCTATAGTACTTAATGGAAAGTGTTGTTTTTATGCATGCTGTGGTGGACTCATGCTAGCTTAAAATTTGTTTAGGTACTTTGTACTATATAATAAGAGTGATAGGTGGACCAAGTCACAAGGATCACATAGAACCTTTTTTCAAAATGTCATATTATTTGTAATAATGTTAAAAGTATTATTATGTCCCAAAATAATTTGCACAGTGCATGGCAAATGGTACAGTCCATAAAGTTTTATTAGTGCAATTACGTACATAATTAATCATTGTAACAAAATAAATTAAGGTATCATTTTGCACTTGACACCAACTAAATGCACTTCAGAATCTTTTGATTAGTAAATTTCTATGCTTTAAATTTACATGCTTAAACCTTTAAACAACTTTACCACAGCCACATACTCTCAGGAACTGATAATTGCATTGTCAACTTTCCAATTGTTAAGCAGAGAGGAATGTAAATTATGCCAGCATTTCAGTCTTGGGAACTATATAGGTGGCACCGTACATCTGATAGCATGGCTTTACAACAGGGCTCCATGGCACATGGAGACCCACTGAACCATGTTACAGAATCACATCTGTGTGCCTGACCGAGCCCCTCAGGCACTCAATCTGGACACCTGAGAGCACCAATCGGATGATCCTCTCAGCTTGTGACAAATTGCTGGAGGAAGAGAACCTTACAGGCCCCATTGAACTTAGTATAGCTTTTATTCCTTTGTCATGTTCCTGCAGAGATGAAATGGAAACCTTTTTTCTCTTTCTGGTCCTCTTTTTTCATTCTCAAAGCTGTCTGCTCAGCACTGACTGGTGGATAAACGGCCTTGGTTTCTCTATTTCAAAATTGGCTTCAAAGGGAAGGTGATACAATGTGATTCAGTTTTCGAAGGTCATTGCACACTTTGTACAGAGGAGTACTGTTGCGTTCCTCTTCACAACCTTTTGTTGGTGATATTGCACAATAACTAGGTGTCAGATGTTACCAAAACCACAGTGGTTGCATGCATTATTGTTAATTCCCTGCTTCATTAGAGAACTTCAATCCTCCATCAAAATGCAAGGATCAAAATGCAATATCAAAAAGAGATTTAAAAAAAATCACAGCCATTCGCAAGAGTTCAGGCAATTTTAATCAAAAACTCCAAATATTTCCTTCAAATTGAGAAAGAAAATTTTAGAAATTATCAATTCAATTGTATTTGTTCATAATACCTTCATTTGAGTTTTGACATTACTTTTGCAAAAAATATTTTTATCTCTTTTATATATATATATTTATTTATTTTTTTTACAAACAAATAATGTGGTTGTATGTATGATTACAATAATATATATGTTTACTTATAGAGTTTAGTTAAAAAATATTTTTTCAAAAGATTCATCCTGAGTGTTCAAACCTACTATATTCTGTACCTATTGTGAAGACTTTTCTACAGCCTAATGAATGAAAAGCAACTGCAAAGGCTAGATTTAGGCTCAATGAATAGTGAATAATGCAGTTTGCAGAGTATTGTATGTTGGTCTTTGTGACAAGGAGGAGGGCGTGGCCGGGCCGACAGGATGCATGCCCGGTGCTGAGTTGCCCAATCAGTGAGAGAGGGATAAAGGAGGAGCTGGGGACGCCAGAGAGAGACACACACGGCCGCTCTGTGTGTGTTCATCGATGTGTCGTGTTTCGGTTCTGAGTTTTATGTTGATTAAAGTCTTGTTGTTTGTTACTCCAGTTCCCGCATCCTCCTTTCCCGAACTGTTACACTGGAGACGAAACCCTGGAAATGAGGAAGAGCACACTGTCCGGGCGAACTCGTCACTGCCATCCGCCAGAAGGTGGAAGAACCACTGCCGTCAGCCAGGAAGTGGAGGGGCCGTTGCCATCTGCCAGGGGACGGAGGACCCACTGCTGTCCGCTGGGAGGTGGAGGAACCACTGCCATCTGCCAGGGGACAGAGGAGCTGCTGCCAGCCGCAAGGGGGTGGAGGAGCAGCTGAGGACCATGTGGGCGGCGTGCCCGCGGGAGCCGAAGAAGAACTTTTCTTTTCTCTCTGTCTCCCTTTCCCTCTCCCCTCTCCCTCCCCTTATCCTACCCAGATTCCCATGAGGCGGGGAAGACCAGCCAGCGATGGAATGGCCGAAGGGGGGGGTTAAGTCAGACCGGAGTTCCCCGACCTGAATCGGATGGTGGGGGTATCTGAACCGAGAGGATGCACATCCGGCGCTGAGTTGCCCAATCAGCAGGAGAGGGATAAAGGAGGAGCCAGGGATGCCAGAGAGATTGACAGAGACACACTTGGCCGCTCTGTGTGTGTGTGTCATTGTGTTTCAGTTCTGAGTTTTATGTTGATTAAAGTCTTGTTGTTTGTTACTCTGGTTCCCACATCCTCCTTTCCCGAACTGTTACAGTCATTCTCGCCCCTGCCTCCTATCTCTGGCAGAATCGAACAAATCGGTAAAAGCTGCTCTGAAATTTAAGGGCTGCATTTTCAATGAATACCCTGTTAGCCTTCAATTAACACTGGCTTTTAACTTTACCCCCTTTCAAGCATTGTTTGAGTCCTTGCTATCCTTGCTGTGCCCTTCCCCTAAAATTATTATTTATAAACTTTTTTTTAGGGATGTACCGATACTGGTATCAGAATCGGGTCTGATACCATGCTCATGTACTTGTGTTTGTAAAAATGCTCCCTTACCATCTGATGTACGAATGTCATTAAAACATTCAGCGCACTAATTAAAATCACATTATGTCCTAGTGGGATTATTTAACTGCAAAAGCTGCAATTTAACGAGATAAATATATAGTTTGCATGTGCTGTGCAATTAAAACGTGAGTGCATGTGAATGTGTGGAGCCGATGTTGTGCTGACACAAAGTGCTTATACCTTTTAGATTTCCTTGACTCAAACACAGAAAACACCATCATGAGCATTGCACACTCTTTTTGTAGCAGATGACAGCAGGCAAAGCGTTAATTCACTTTGTAGCACGAGGCACCTACAGACTACATATTTATTTAATTAAATAGCAGCCTTTTGTGGTTTAATAATCAATTAAACCACTTTAATTGAGCTTGGACTGAGAAGATACCGTCATAGCAACACAGAATCACTTCTTATTTTTCTTCGTTTGGGTTTTATGGCAGTTGGCATCCGGATTGCTGCATTACTGCCACCTTCTGTTCTACACTTACCTAGGGGCCATTTATTTAAAGTCGCTTGTCCAGTCTTTTTTAGAAAATTAAATAGACACTTCCTCCCTTGTTTACTGTCTGCACATTCTAGCATACTTTTAATACTGTCCTCTATCCGTCCTATTTCCCGTAATTGAATCATAATTTCTTGTCTTTCTTCAGAAACACTTCAAAATAAAAGCTCAGTTTAAATGGGAAAAAGTACAACAGAAACAGATCACTACTGTATATTTATTTAATATTTATTGTAATACTACTACTACTACTACTAATAATAATAATAAATCAATAGTAATTTTATAATATTTAAGCAATATCTCACATCCCTGATGCTCTGTTATGCAGCACTTCATTTGACAAAATAATACAATAAAAATTAATTGTTACATTTTTCTTTGATTAAAGTTTTAATATATATATATATATATATATAATTTATTTATTTTTTTACTTTTTTTTTGATACTTGGTGTCATGGTTTCAGTGAGTCCACTGGTTTGTTCCAGTTTGTCATTGCATGCTCGCTCTGTTTGATTCAGGTGTCGCTGGCTCACGCAATCAGGGTTGCCATGGAAGCCTTGATTGCTTCCATGGTAACGCTGATCATTCCAACTTGCTGCAAGTGAGCGGCACCTGATTGCCATTAGTTCCCTGGCTATATCTACCTCACTCTGGGTTGTATTTATTGCTTGATTATTTGTTTGAGTCCTGTTGCTTATCACTTTCTTCTTTTGTCCTAGTATTGTGTTCTGTTTATTGGTTAACAGTCTGTGCTGTGTGTGCGCTGGGATTGTGGTTACCATCCTGCCTATTGCCTTGCCTCCTTTGATGCTTCTGAGTTTCTCCTCTGTGATCCCTCACTTCACCAGAGCTGCTCTGCACATGACAACTATGCACAAGCCTATGAACATACTACTATCTCTAGATTCTTCGAGGACCTACACTACATGACCACTATGCACCCAAGCCTATGAACACACCATCCTTCTCTGCTGCAGTTGGTGCTGGGGTTCCCCCATTGAAGCTTTAACAGAATTGCTGTGTTTGTAAAATATCAGATCATTGTTTCTGCACTTGGATCTTTTGTCTCCTCTTTCCTGACAATTTGGGATATAGAACTAGATTAGTGACAACTTAAATGAGCATTACATTAGGTTTGTGGGAGGTGTTTTTTTTCTTTGCTGAAGGCTAATGAATTGCAAATAAGTAGCTGCCAACCACCAACAAGTTTAATGTCAAAAATTATGAGTAAATCATTAGTACAGCCTAATAGCCTCTGGCTACAGGCAGAACATAATCATTAGGTAAATTCTGGGGACAAATGAGTGCCTGAAACAGATTAAACACAAAACAGTCACACTTTTTGGGTGTTTTATTTGCCTTTAAAGCAAAGGGACCACCACTATGTTGATGAGACACCACTCTACTTCCCAAACGGTCTAGCTTGATGATCCCACAGTGGCTGGATTATTGTTTTAGAAACTGTTTAAACCATTTAAATGCAACTATCAATATTATTCAACCATTCGATTCTCACCCTATCTAAAAGATTATAGATAATTTAACAGTCACATACTACGTGGCTGTGGTAGTGCTGTTCTTGACCTCTCTGTCACTGCAAAACTAAGAGGGAGTGTCAAGCTTTCATTCTCTAGGCAGGTCTGGGTCACCTTCAGGGTAACCGAGGCAAACGCATTTTTGCTCACCATCCATCTTGTGCCATTAAGGCCATGCATCTTTCTCTAACAGGTGAGCAGAGCAATGTATTACAGTCTGAGCAGCCCACTGTTTCAAATCTATAAGGAGCACTATGTGCTTTGACGTACCAGGTGCACGGGCCAAAATAAACACTAGAGTAATGGCAAAAGCACCATCAAGGACAACACAGAAACATCCAGTAGCTATTAATATCTTGACCTATTCTGTATGTGTGTTCAGGACACCGTCTGCTGATAATGCATAAAACACAGTTCATTGACTGTGTATTAAAGAACACAAAACTGTTGAGAGGGTGTTTTAATATAATACTTCTAACTTGCAATTTTTTTTTCAAAAGATATATATATATATATATATATATATATAAGGAGGACAACTCAAAGGCATCACATGAGCTGGTGTAAAAAATCTATGGCTACACTCATTACACCTTTTAGCAGAAGTCTAACAACAGAGCTGTTTGTAGTCCTAAAACCTGGCCGAGAATGATCATTTCAGAGTCCTTGTGTTTGTTTAGGTCCTTAGCAACAAAATGTCAGCATGTTAGTGTTTGTGTGTAAGTCAGTCTTTTTGAGTTCTCTGTTTTGTGTCAAAGTGTGTTTTAATGGTATATGTTGTGTTTTAAGGGGAATTCAGTTTTATAGATCCTTTTACATGTTTTATGTCTTTGCGAGTTTGCACAAGCTATTTTGCAGTATTGTTCACGTCATGGATATTATCTTCTGTCAACACCAAATATTTCAGATTTTGCTACGTTCAATTTGTGGACATTTCTTTGGACACTTGCCTGTTCTTATGCTGGACTTCTTTGAGGCCGATTCTATGTGAGGATTGTATCTTGTTCCAGTGATTTACTGTCAAGAAAGCTGCATAGAGTGATATATTTCTGATCGTGATGTTTTTATCCACAGCATATTCTCTCTGAAGTAAGACGCAAACACCAAGCCAGCGGTTCTCTTCCTGTTTACACCGTGATGTCAGAAAATGTCTCGTCATGATTGGCTAGTGTGATTTGGAGCACATTACCGCTGGGAATGTCTGATCTTAGAGAACAGTGCTGAACAGAGAAAATGTCATGTTTGTTACTGCTCCTGTTTATATTAACAGGTCTGAGTTAATCTGAGAGAGAACATAAGAAAACATAAGAACATAAGTGGTTAGGAAAATTCAAAAGATTTCAGTTAACACACCTCTACAAACATTCTGCTTTGACTATGCCACCCTGATATATATATATATATATATATATATATATATATATATATATATATATATATATATATATATATACCAAGGGAAAAAAAAACCAAATAGGACGCAAAGGTTCGAATATCTCCAAAATGAAACCATGAGACGTGGGTATTTTTATAACTGAATATATTTCTTTATTAAATCACAATAAATAAGTAAATCCTGGATGAAAACTCAAAATGTCCATCTCGAGCACAAATAAGAGCAATCAGCATCTCAAAAAGGTTGCAAGCACAATTCCAAGGGAGAACAAAACACAAATTTACACAAAAAATACAGAGCTGGGGCTTACCAGTAGGCTGGCTCTGGGCTTCAATGATACCCAGAATAATAAATACCCACACGTGCACTAAATCACACACGCACTCCAGTGGGGCCAACTGCAAAAACCTACTCGCCGCACTCAGTGAACGGGGAATTACCGCCTCCTGGGGTGACCAGCCTGCTTACTCTGTGACCCCAGCTCCTGTAAAATAAAAAGAGAAACAAAAAATATCAAACAAAAGAAGTCACAAATACCAATCACCAATAATAATAAATAACTAAAGACAAATGATCAACACAATTACTTATAATATCCTACAATCAAAGGAACATCATCTGTAAATCAGACTGTAACATTTCAATCCACAAAAGAAAAAAGTAAAGAAAAACAGGAAAACTACTCACTCAAACCTGGGAATGGCAGACTCCATTAATTATGAAACGTTCCATAACAATGGGTTTAGCCAACTCTGATATAAGATTACCAGCTGTGAGAGTAACAGGTGCCAGTATACCTAGAATCAACCACCAGGTCTAGGAAAAATAGGCAAAGCACAAAAATAAATAGATACTTATATATTTAAAAAAACAATTAAACATGAAAAATAGCAAAATAAACCAAAGCTAAGTGGCCATAGTCCAAACCATGCAAAATAAAGCAGGGCAAAAACAAGTGACTGTAGCGCAAAAGAATAAAGCAAAACAAAACTACATGAAAATAAAGAAAACAAAATGAAACAAATGAACAAAACAAAAAAAAAAACCCAGAAGCAAGACAGCAGCATTAAAGCTTCAGGCCATGCAGCGACAGCAAGAAATAAATGCACCAACACGCTGATTAGCTCACCAAGCATGCGGAAACCATGCCACTTGTCCGGCAGCCAATAACCAAAAATTCATGGGACCAGGAGGCAAGCAGCAGTCAGCCAACAGCACACAATGCAAATCACTCTTTAGCGCAGGGGAACACAGCACCAGCAAAAGGCGATCAGCCACCAACATGCAGCACAAATAGCGCACCCAAACAGGCACTATGCAGGGCAGCGCAGTACTGGAAAGGATGATCATCCGACAGTGACACAACATGCTAACGCCTTTATATACACCTCCAAAATGAGACGCAAATGAACAGACGCCTAAGAGGCGTGGTAATCAAACAGACAAACAACTGCAATCCACCACATTATGATGACTTTACACAATTATTTTGGCATATGGATGACACTTCCTGGAATTCTACTCCAGCTGAGCATTCTCGTGGAATTCAATAGCCCATTATTGCCTACCTCATTCTCTTCAGTTGTATGATATAGATGGCTGGGTTTTAGCTTATTCTACTCATAACATATCATGTTTCCGAGCTGTTAAAGCGAGTTCCACTATATCAGTTAAATCAGTTAAACGGCATTGTATCCTAGTTTTACTATTATTATTATCTGGGAATGTACATCCAAATCCGGGCCCAATAAAATGTATGAGTACACCTGAGGATTTTAAATCTAGGTCTGGATTAGGTTTTATTCACCTAAATATTCGTAACTTGCTATCTAAGCTAGACCCAGTCGGAATCTGGGCTCATTCGACAGATGCTGATTTTCTTATACTTTCTGAAACTTGGTTAAATAAATCCATCTCAAACAAGGATATTGCTAAAAAGGGTTATACTGTCTTTAGATGTGACCACCCTAGGAAGGATGGTGGCATTGCAATCTATGTAAGAAATACATTAAATACCAGGGTAGTAGCTACATCATCAATTACCAAACAGTTTGAATTCTTAGCTCTGAATGTAGAGATTTCAAAGGATGCAACTTTGACAGTGATTGGCTGTTATAGACCCCCTTCAGAAAGCTCTGAATATCTAAGTGCACTAACTCAACAACTATCAAAAATGGATTTTAAGGACGTTCTTCTATTGGGTGATCTTAATTGGGATTGGCTGTCTTCCGTTTCAGATAATTATAAATCTGTGTGCGATTCTTTTAATTTTACTTTAATTGCAGTCCTACTCGTTTAAATTCAAAAATCCCTGATAGATCAACACTACTTGATTTAATTTTGACAAATGCACACCATAAATACACAAATATAGGTATATTTGCCAATGATGTAAGTGATCACTGTATCATTGCTGCTGTGAGGAATACTAAGCACCCTAAGTTCAGACCACAAATTATTTTAAAACAAGATATAAAACACTTTGTAGAACAAGTCTTTCAACATGATCTGCACCAGTATGATTGGAATCGAATTACTCTTATTGATAATGTGGAAACAGCTTGGAATTTGTTCCACAATGGCTTTATATTTACTAACTGGGGCGTGTTTGTTAACTAAATTAATAGAGTTAAGGCACGTTAAGATAAGGCATTATGAATAATTATAGGCCTATTTCAAAATTATGTGTTTTCTCAAAACTTTGGAAAGATTAATAACTGAAGCAGTGTTTGGAAACACATTGTATTTTGTTTAATTTCTAGTCGGATTTTAGAAAAGAACACAGTACTATCACTGCTGCCATAAAAGTGACCAGTGATATTTTTGAAGCCTTAGATAGTAAAAAAGATTGTACAGCCCTTTTCTTTGAAGGCTTTTTACACAGTTGATCACTGCATCTTGTTAAAGAAGTTTCAGAGTATAGGGCTATCCAGTCAAGCTGTTGGTTGGTTTGCCAATTATCTATCCAACAGAACTTCACAGGCAATTCACCCCATTGGTCCTTATCTATCATGGCCTCTTAATAATCCTCATCTCTGAATTGACTATATTACTCTACTCTCCTCTCCACCAGTAGCTGGTGTGTGGTGAGCATACTGGTGCACTATGGCTGCTGTCGCATCATCCAGGTAGATGCTGCACACTGGTGGTGGTTGAGGAGAGTCCCTCTATACTATGTAAAGTGCTTTGAGTGCCAAGAAAAACACTTTATAAATGTAAGGAATTATTATTATTATTATAAAATAGGTTTTTATCTCAATTAGTTTTTTAACTTAGTGAAATAAAGTTTACTAACTAACTAACTAACTTTAGAATAGTGGTTTTCGATTTAAATATGAGTAATGAGTAAAATAAGGTCTGTAGTTAAAATTACTTGAAGAATTTTCCCGTTTTGTTCTAGCAAATAATTGGAACATAGTCACCTTATCATATATTTTGAAACCATTCTGTTTTTTTTTTGTTTTTTTTGTTTGTTTGTTTTTATTATTATTTAAGCTGCTGGCAAATTGCTACATAAGGACTACAAAAGTTGTCCAATTTGTCAAGCATGTAAACTCTCATCCTTGTGGTAGTTGTAGTCCTTATTTAGTCACCGTTAGCAACTAACATTATTGAAGCACATGGGGGAATTCACTAAGTATGAACAGTAAAACGGTGGTTATTTGAATGCGCTGTCTGTGCTGGTTTAGTGTCCGATTCACTAAAGGAATTGTGCAGATCAGGCAATGGTGGAGGATGCAGCAATCGTTGTTATATGTACACTTTGTTTTTCAGAGATTCTTGATTAAATTATCTAATGCTTTATTCTCATATATGAGTATATGAAGAACATACTGTATAAAAAAAAGCATCATCTGATTGAAGTCTGTCCCAAATGCACACTTTTAAAACTCATGCACCCTCATGCACTTGCTGACTAGCACCCCATCAGCCTGCACTTACTTACGTCACCAAAGTCTGGACTAAGAGGAGCACCGCAAGGGCTTAGGGTTCCATTTGGGACAGGGCTCCAGACACCTGAATCATCTCTTTAACATGCCGAAAGTGCACTTGACTACACTGTACATCTGGATATATGCCTGGTTATAACGCTCTTCTCCATTATTTGATCATTATTTGATGAATAACTGCTGATGTGATCAATAGACTTATTTTAAAATCTCAAGACGCAGCACACTTTCAGAGCAGATTGTGCCTGCTTAACTAATAGGAGAGGAGGGAAAAGTTCTCTATGTTTTATCAATAAGTAATTGACTCTAAATCTAAGCACCTGTACAAGGTGTTTCAGCACTAATCCATAGCAGAAAACAGCTTTCAGGGGACTATTTGCGCTTGTCAGTAGGGGTGCATGTTTCTCTTTTCATCCTGCCCACTCTAGAATCATTCTTTACCTAAGAATCCAAGTCTGAAGGGTCTCCTAAATGCAGGTTAACTGCTAAACTTAAGACACTCCAGTCATGTTCTGTAAATATATAATCTTTTCTGTGTGCATAAAGAGCAGAAGGCTTTTCGGTATCGCACTGTTATGCCTAATATGTCTAAATCACACATGGTAAACCTGGCAAGCTCAGTCATGACATCTCTCTGAAAGATTTAGCATGTAAATGTGGGTATGACATATTGATCGGATATTGGTTTTGAAGGACTAGATCTGCTTGCCTGACTAGGCCAGCAGCCATATCAGCCTGTAGCTCAAGACTGGTTGCCTACTGAAGCTAAGCAGGGCTGAGCCTGGTCAGTACCTGGATGGGAGACCTCCTGGGAAAACTAAGGTTGCTGCTGGAAGAGGTATTAGGGAGTCCAGCAGGGGGTTCTCACTCTGTGGGCTGTGTAGGTGCTAATGCCCCAGTATAGTGATGGGGACACTACACTGTAAAAAAGGCACTGTCCTTTGGATGAGACTTTAAACTGAGGTCCTGACTCTCTGTGGTCATTAAAAAAGTCCCAGGACACTTCTTGAAAAGAGTAGGGGGTATAACCCTGGCCAAATTCCCCCCACTGGCCCTTACCAATCATGGCTTCCTAATAATCCCCATCCATTAATTGGCTCTATAAAAACTCTCTCCTCTCCACCAATAGCTGGTGTGTGGTGAGTGTACTGGTGGTGGTTGAGGAGAGTCCCCTGTTCTCTGTGTAAAGTGCTTTGTGTGTAGTGTCAGAAAAGTGCTATATAAATGTAATGTTCATTCATGCTATACTGCTGCTACTTCTGCAGAGCAAGTATGGAGATTTGCTACTGCTAGAACATACACAGACATACATAAAACTCCAGTGGTTTCACAAGCGATATGGTGGGTGTGGGTGAGAAACAGATCAATATTTAATTCCTTTTTCACATCAATCTCCACATTCAATTTCACATTTTCTTCTTTTGTTTTTGACGATTATCATTCATCATGCATATCGCCACCTTCTGGTCAGCAAGGAGAAGTTTTAGTGGAAAAGGGATTAAATATTGATCTGTTTCTCACCCACACTATCATATCGCTTCTGAAGACATGTATTTAACCACTGGAGTCATATGGATTACTTATATGCTGCATTTATGTGCATTTTGTAGCTTCAAACTTTTGGTTCCCATTCACTTGCATTGTGAGGACCTACAAAGCTGACATATTCTTCTAAAAAAATTATTTGGTTCAGCAGAAGAAAGAAAGTCATACAAATCTGGGATAACATGAGGGTAAGTAAATGATGAGAGAGTTTTAATTTTTGGGTGAACTATCCCTTTAAGCTTACCTAAATCTTTGGTATTGCTGCAAGCACTGGTATTTCCTTAAGGAAATGCAAATATTGTGTCGTTGTTGTATTTGAATGACTTTTCCTGACTGCATGTAATGTTATGCCAGTTTTGCCACAAGTAAATGCACTTCCTATTACCACAAAAAAATAAATAAAAAAAATAAAAAAATTAAAATAAAAAAAAACATCTAGCTTTTGCACTACTCTGCTTTACTGTAGCATCAGTACTGCAGCATTGCTAATATTGTTGGCTTCTGTATGATCATTTGCTTGTATTTTTCCTCATTTGTTAGTTGCACATGAAATTGTCAGCTTAATGAATAAATGAAATTATTTTGTACTGATCACAATATGTTCCAAATTTACACCAATATAAATTTACAAAGGTAGGTCAAGCCATGTTACCATTTGAAGGCAGGTAGAGAGCATCTGAGAAAGAGAGAGACAGGAGTGAACATAAATAAGTAAAATGATAGCAGGAGCAGCTGCCAACAAACTAAACTGGATCTGACAAGAGTCCAGTTAGTTATTACTCACCCTTACTGTCCTGCCCTTATGCTGCTGTAACCTCTGTATTCTAACCAGACCTCAGATTGAACCTGTCAGGTCCCACTGAAAGCATTTTACTGAGAATAGTGAAAACCCTGAAAAGGGGAAAACAAGACTTGAACAAATACCTTCTATTACAGTGATGCATATATTGCTTTTAATGAGGTCATAGAGGAATGGTTGCATGGTTGCATGAGTTGAGGTCCTGTTGTCTGCAGGACTCCTTACTTTGGCGTTACTTGGTACAAAATAACTCAACAAATCAAGGTTTTGTTTTGCCATATTTTTTCTAACTCCCAGACAAAGATAATGGGTTTCATTCCCTAATAATTGCGTACTAGTGTTCTTATGTGCGAGGAAAAGGTTCTCACACAAAATGTCCACCAGATTAGCACATACATTTGGTCTTACCCTCATTCTAATGTTGATGAATCCGGATTATTATAAATGAGGGAGCACATGCCCACAGTTAATAATTAGCATACAACATGGCTAAACCCATTTCCATATAAAGGCTTTCTACACAAACTCTCCTGTACAGCCAATTGGCAATATCTGCAAACATATACTTATGCTCGCTAAAGAAAGCATGAGCAGAAAGATCTTTGAGAAAAGCCATGTGTGCTTAATTTTTTTATCCTACCTTTTTATTTTTTTATCCTAATAAAAAGTTTTTGGTAACACTTTACTTTAACATTCCCTTTGTAAAGTGTTTATAAAGGGGTTCATTAATGATTAATAACTCATCTACAAATGCATTATAAATCATTTATGTGCCGTTATAAAAATGTGAATAAAAAGGTCGACTTTCATGCAATACCTGCCAAATAGCCAGTTAAAACTCACATTTTATACATATTAATAAAAGTACTTGTTCATATTTATTTTAATCAAAATCGTGAAATGTCATACTTCATCATTTATGTAATGATCCAGCAAAAATAGACTAGTACAGAGATTAAAAGGTGTTGCGTCGATATTCATTATTGTAATGTCTGTGACTGACACTTTCCTTGTAATGTTAATGTAAAAAGAATGGTGCTACTCCGAGTGGTGTCTTACACAGTCCTATGCAGGTCTTCATGCTCAAACACAGCATTGTTTGACAATTTTAATTTCTTTATTGTTTATAAAAAGATTGTTCATGAATCTTTAATTTTATTGGCTATGAGTTAACTTTAATTATATCTTATAAAGCTTTAAGATGAATATATCAATCCTGTAACCTCAGAAAGGGTACCTATATGCACAATGGACACCTATGTTGTTTATTCATGAGTTAACCATGAAGCATTCATTAGCAACATAATTAACCTATGACAATGTACTTTATATATTAATAAGGTACCAACATTAGTAAGCTGAAAGTGTACCTTAATGCAAAGTGAACACCTGTGAACCATTTATTAATGCGTTACAAATGTTAGTAAATGAAAATGTGTAGTTTAAAGTAACGTGAACACCTGTGGACCATTTAGTAATGAGTTATAAACATAAGTGAATGAAAATGTGTACTTCAATGTAAAGTGAAACCCGTGAACCATTTATTAATGAGTTACAAATGATAGTAAATGAAAATGTGTAGTTTAGTGTAAAGTGAAGACATGTGAACCATTTATTAATGAGTTACAAACATTAGTAAACTCTGAGAGTAAAACACATTGTAAAGTGCACAATAAAGAACTCATACAGTACACTTATAAGTGATTTTTAATGCTTCAAGATTACATAATTTATCCTACATATTATTCGATTCATAAATGAACATACATCATGTAATAACATACATAGTCTGATGAACATTAAGCCATTCTGAACTTTACCTAAAGCAAATAAACAGTATAACAGAAATTAATTAGCATTAACACTCAACATAGAAAAATAGACATAAACTATCATCAGAAAAAATAAACACATGCATATGTATATATGCTAAGGCTTTATTATTACATTAGCCCAGCATTTCTATTACCTGTCCTGCTTCCTAACCAATCACAACTGTGAAGTCACGTGACCCTCCATTGACCAATCAAGTTTCCCGTACAATATATTTGTGCTCTGCCAGCAGTTTGATTTAAAGAATTTAGACATATTAAAGAAGCATTTATAAAAATGTATCTCGTTATTTTGTTATGATTTCAAAAATAGATTATGATATTTTATTTTGTTTAAGTTATGCATGATTGGTTAGATGTCCCTTTAATTTTTAAAGCCGTGATTGGCTGGGAAGCGGGACACCAAGATAGGGGCAAAGGCTTCACAGAAATTTTATTTTAATATGTCAGTGGTCACAGTGACAGTAAGAAACATGATGTGTGTTTGCATGAAGACCCGCAGAGGATTGTGTAAGACATCACTCGGAGCAGCACCATTCTTTTTACATTAACATTACCAGGAAAGTGTCGTAGTCATAGATATTACAATAATGAATATAGACACAATACCTTTTAATCTTTATACTAGTCTATTTTTGCTGGATCATTACATAAATTATGAATTATGACATTTTATGGTTTTGATTAAAATAAGTATGAAGAAGAACCTTTATTAAGCATTTATAACTTGTGAGTTAAAATTGGCTCACTATTTGGCAAGTATTGCATGAAAGTCACCCTTTTCATGTTGTTATAACTGCATATAAATGATTTATAATGCATTTATATATGAGTTATTAATCATTAATGAACCCATTTATAAAACCCTTTACAAAGGGAATGTTAATGTAAAGTGTTACAAAATTTTGTTATCCTGATTTTAAATGTAAGTGCTTAGATAAAGTTATTGATGAATCATTATATGAATCACGATATGAAATTAATCATTTTCATTTTCGTGTGAAAATTTTTTCCTCACAGTCACAGGTTTTACACACAAATACATGAAGATGCACAGTTAGTGAATGAGATCCATTGTAATGGCATCTAGTCTTTTACCTTTACTTTTTTTACTCCCCTGTTATTTGCTATTATTTCGTACTTTGCCTAGTTTGACGTCTTTCTTTCCATTCTTAGGGAAACAGTGGCATTGATAATACGCGAATGTGGATTAAGATTAAAGTGAAACAGCAGCTGTCGGGGATCACTGTGCTCTAAAACAAGATAGATTGAGCATCCCTTGATGAGTCCTAATGGAGTCATAAATACCCAACATAAAAGAAAACTTTGTCTGCTTGAAGTTAGAAATCCTACCAGGCACAAGGCAATGCCAGCATAAAATCTTTACTCCCTTGGCAAAATTGCTCTGTTATCAGCCACTTTAGAATGATTAATCTGTTACTTTCAATCGCAACTGTGTTTCCAAGAGCAAAAACTACAGCAACTGAAGTGATGCATATTTCTTCTCTCCTCCCACCATCATGTATGCACATCGGATGCAAGAAATGCTCACAAGGAGTTTGACTGTCACCAAGAGCAACTAAAAGAGTTTACTGAGTCGTGTAATTTTTTTTTATTTTTATTTTTTTTAGGTTTAAAGCAAATTCTTCTTCAAAGATAAGCCTGATGTGATAAATTTTTGAAGCTAATGCACTGTTTGTAAATTGCAGCGGATAAGAGTGTCTGTTAAATGCCTGTAATCAGGGGTCTTTAACAGGGGTTCATGATCCCCAGGGGGTCCACTAATTATGGTTTAATCTCAAACTAATTTTTGAGAAGACAATAATTTAAAATATGTGTCAAACAAAACTGCAACCAAAGCTAAAGTAAAGTAAGCTAAAGTTCAGATAAATATTTGAATTCTCTGCCCACACATTAAAATACAAATGTATTTTATATAAATCTTTACATCAACAGTTATTATTTATTATTATGCAATGCAAGCATCATAAAAAGTATGCAAATACATTAATATGGTTCTATACATACATTATACAATATAGGCCAATAGGCCAAACTTACAACGCAGCACTCTTTAATATGTATATACTTACACTCACTGAGCAATTTACTAGGAACACTATGGTCCTAATAAAGTGCCCGACGTGGTCTTCTGCTGTTGTAACCCATCCGACTCAAGGTTCAATGTGTTGTGCATTCTGAGATGCTATTCTGCTCTCTACAATTGTACAGAATGGTTTTCTGAGTTAACGTAGCCTTTCTGTCAGCTCGACCAGTCTCAAGGTGTTTCCATCCACAGAACTGCCGCTCACTGGATATTTTGTTTTTGTTTTTGGTGCCATTCTGAAAAACTCTAGAGACTGTTGCGCATGAAAATCCCAGGGGATCAGCAGTTCTATCAGAAAGACTTGTAGACTTGGTAAAGCTGACATGAAATTTATTTTATGAAATGATATTGAACCACAGAATATATTTTTCTTTTGGCGTAAGCCCCGTCTAGCAGTCCGATGAGATTGCTACTCGAACCATCAGATCCTGCTGGAGATAGGAGGCAGGGGGCAAGGAGCCTACCCCCGTGCAGGACAGGACTCGACTGGTGGTGGTAGGGAGGTGGAGGTTGCCGTGTTGGCACACTGAAACTGCAAAGAGTTAGATTGAAAGCAGGATTTTAAAACGATGGCTGATATATTATTGGCTAGGAGCTAACTAGATAATGGCATCATGTACATGATGATGTACAGCTGCGAGTCTCCCGCTAGAACTACATTTACGCTTACATTTCTATCAGAAAGACTCACAGATTTGGTAAAGTTGACATGAAATTTATTTGATGAAATGATACTGAACCACAGAATATATTTTCTCTGTTGGCATAAGCCCGATCTGGTGGTCCAATTAGATTGCTACTCGAACCATCAGATCCTGCCGGAGATAGGAGGCAGGGGGCGAGGAGTCTACCCCAGAAGAAGAAACCAGATACCACTCCTAAATAGAGGAGTTCCAGATGAGTAACGAACCAAGTCTTCATGGCTGAAGTTTCAGTCTGGAGAAGAGAAAAGGAGATGCGATAACTATATATACAATGGTGGGTGAATTATGCAATATCCTTAGTGATAGGATAAGCCATGCTTGCAGGCATGGTTTGTGTGATATCCTTGTTTGAGTAATTGTGTAATATCTGTCAGAGGATGGACATCATTTCATTTTAGCCCTATGATGAGGACATTGATGCGCAATCCCTTTGCTGAAGATAATTAACGTATGGTATGAACCCTCCGACACACAGGGCAGTTGTTGTATGAGCAATGTCTTTGCCAGAGGATGAACAATGTAGCATGTGGGCCCTATGATAAGGGTGAGGTTGTTGTGCAATACTCTTTTCCGAAAGATAGATGACGTTCCTCCGATGAGGGCAACCATTGCTTGTGTGATATCTTTGCCAGAGGATGAACAATGTAAAATGAGGACCTTTTGATAAGGGCGGAGTTGTAGTGTAATACCCTTTGTTGAAATATAAACAACGTTTGATTATGAGCCCTCCGACCAGGGCAGACATTGTGGAATATCTTTGCCAAAAGATGAACAACATAGCATAAAGCCCTACTATAAAGGCAATGTTGTTGTGCAATACCTTCTGTCGAATGATGAACAACATTTATGCATGTACCCTTCGATAAGGGCGAGCTAGGCTTGTACAGTACCTATGCGAAGGAAAACCATGCTGGGTATTGTGGAAGTCCTGATGCCCAGTAGGGGCATAATGAGACTAGAGGAGGACCGGCCTTTGCTGGTGGTATTGTTGCAAAATCTATGACACATTTGCATGCCCAGAGGGGACCCCGTAATACACTGGTGATGATGATGGGGTAAATTTAGAAGATGTGGATGAAAGGGAGCTGAGCGTGAGAGTGAGAAATTCGTCTGGCCATTTCTCTGTGAACCATGAACCTATAAAATAGCCTCAAATGCCTACGGAGGGTGCGTGTCTGTGAAAAAGGACATGCCGTCTGACGTTTCTGGGTTTTCGTTATGGAAAAGGGAAATCCCATTTCAGTGATTTAGAAGGAAGTGCAAACTAATGATCTGTCTAATTTATAGAGAGGCAGGGAAGCTTGTGTCTTGGGGGAATTGAGCACGATGCTGGAAAATCTGAGAGACATAGAGGGGCTCATGTTTTTTTCACTGGAGAGGGAATGCCCAGCTTGTGAGAAAACTTGTTTAAATGTTCAGAGTGGAGCTGTGAGTGGCACGGGAACAAAGGAGCAGAGAATCAGAGCGGGTGCGTACAGACAGGAGCTTAAAATATTGGAAGGATCCAGCATAAGCCTTCCAACAGAGAGTGCAGACTATTTCTACACCCAATTGTGAGCCGGAGATAAGTAAAATTTGCCACATGATGCCAAAATGGGCCAGTCAGCGGGGTGATAGGCATGACTTTTGGAAGCATCTTGATGTCTGCTTTCATGAGGAGGGTGCTGTGCCCAGCCTTGGATGGGGTTGAAGTATGTAGATGCGAAAGATGTGATGTTTGAAGCCAAAGCTTCTGATAAAGCCTATCAAACCAGCAACACGACGCATGGTCCGTGACATGTAAAGCTTCAATCGACTGAATATTTGGTATCTGCTTTGAAAGAAGAGCTAATTGGGCATGCAACACAGTGAATGAATTAGCACTGAGAACCTAAAACTCTGTTACCCGCATCAAGCTGTGAAACGTATGATTGCCTACAATGAACTATGAGAACCGAATGCTCTATTGAAATGAAATATTGACACTTGAATTTGATATTGATACAGATGAGGGTTATGATGAACGGACAACATTGGCAGCAGAAAGCCTAAAACCCATAAACCATCCTCTAAATGCATTTGATGAAGATGATTGAGAACTTAGCGTATTTCTGATGGGGACCAGCTGATGCCTTGTGGCAATGATTTTGACGGACTCAGAGAGAAGCGCGTGCCTTCCAGCACTGGGTTGTTTATTCCAGTTGTGGTAGATGTGGCTCGACTAAAGGAGGTCTCCTACGTGACTGAGATCTGGATGGAGATCCGAATTTGCTGATAGTTTACACCCCGTAGGTTTGATGCGGAGCTGAAAGTTGAGATGGAGCGGCGGTATCATCTGGGAAGGAAGGCAGGCTTCACAAGATGTTATGTATGAGCTGGTTCACCTGTGGCCTGGAGAAATCAGGGTTTACGTAGATGCCTGGTTCCCTATCTGTCACTCACTCGACGTTGGTGTCGATGTAGTGACACTAGGGGTCACTCTTGGGAGCCCGAGACACCTCTGGTCTTTGATAAAAGGCCAATGAAAATTGGCGAGTGGTATTTGCATGCCACTCCCCCGAACATACGGGTATAAAAGGAGCTGGTTTGCAACCACTCATTCAGATTTTCTCTTCGGAGCCGAACGGTCATGCTCATTGAGCTGAATACTACTGTTCATTCACCTCTGCTGGATCTGATGGCGCATTTCAGCGGCTTCTCCCCCCTCTGCACTGGTGCACTGCAGAGAACGCCCTTGGACGCTTCAGCAAAAAAACTAGAGAGTATATCTTCTGAAAGAGCGATTTTCCCCTCTAAAAGAGTATATATTTCTCTAAAAGAGTGCACACACGGAACGTCGTTTTAAAGACGCATCTTTTTAAAGATGCTTTTCCGATTGTGTGTTATTCCTGGTTGCGCTTGTTATCTCTCGCCTTCTGACGGTCACGATCACTGTCTTTCGTGTCTGGGCACTGCTCACGCGGAGACAGCATTCATGGATGGTCAAGTTCTCATTGCGAGAATATGTCCATGGCAACATTGCGGTCACGGCTCGCCTTCGTAAGAAAGCGAGCCACCCCAGAGGCTCCCGCCTCGGTCCTTTTACCCACGGGTATGAGGCCAGCGCGGCTAGCACTGGGGGCGATTTGTAGACCCCAATGGGACCGCCTCCGCCAGGTATCCACCCGCCAGGACCTCCCATTCCCCAGCATGCTCGTCAGCCCCTGTCGGGCTTCCGGATGAGTCCGCCGGCTCGTCTCATGGCGAGTTCGACCTCTTAGGAGCCTGCGAAAGTGATGAGCTCTCGAGCGCAGCATCGGAGAGCGGGCTCGTCCAGTCGGAAGCCTCAGCTGGGCTCCTCCCTTCGGGGTCGAGTGCCCAGTCAAAGGCTGACGTGGAGATGACGACATGCTTTCCCGGGCAGCCGCGAGCGTCGGCTAGAGTGGAATTCATTGCTCTTCCCTGAACCCTCGCGGCTCGTTGATTGGTTCCTGGGCTCGCGGCACCGCTCAAAACCACGCCCCGCCCCCATTCCTTTCTTCCTGGAAGAGCATGAAGAGCTGACAAGGTCGCGGGAGGCACTTTTTACTGCCCGGTCCCGATCTTTTCAGCTTCCCCGCCCTCACTACCCTCGATGGTGGGGCAGCCAAGGGCTATTCGGCAATCTCCCGGTGGATAAAGGCGCTCGCGGTGCACCTATGCCCGCAGAGCGCCGCCACCTGGCGCGGGTGCCCAAAACTCCCGTCCAAGGCCTGTAAGTTTATGTCGTCTCTGACGGCCAAGGCCTATGGTGCATCTGGACAAGCCGCCTCCGCCCTGCACGCCATGGCTCTCCTGCAAGTCCGCCAAGGCGCTAAAGGAACTGCACGAGGGTAGTTCCGCCCCGGGATTGATGCAGGAACTGCGCTCGGCGACCAACCTCGCTCTCCAAGCGACAGAAGTCACAGCGCGGTCTATCGGATGGACGATGGCCACACTAGTGGTCCAGGAGCGCCACCTTTGGCTCAACCTGGTCGAGATGGGTGAGGCCGACAAGACATGATTTCCCAGGTGGGCCTATTTGGCAACACCTTCGAGGCTTCCCCCGGTAGGGCTACCAGCCCATTCTACCAGGGGTGTAGCGGCTCCCTGGGCCCTGGCCAGGGGTGCCTCTCTAACAGACATTTGCAGAGCAGCAGGCTGGGCAACACCCAACACCTGTGCAAGGTTCTACAACCTCCGGGTTTGAACTGGATTCGTCCCAGGTAGTGGCACGCAACACAAGCGGATAAGCCCGGGATAGCTGGCCGGGTGTATCGCTTGCACATAGCGCCTTCCACCTCCCTTGGAGCTGAAGATGTGTGCCATTAATTCCCAGTAGTGTTCACAAACTTTTTCCCTGGTTGACTTCCTCCAAGCCCTGTGGCAGCCGAGTTTTCGGAGAGACTCGCTGCCAGCCCAGTTCACACACTAACTAAGAGCGCTGTTCTGTTGTAGGTGCTCCGCATGTGGCAGTTCCCTGTAAGGCTAACCCCATGCGATATATATCTTCCGTTAGTTCGTTTTCCTGCTGGTAAACTGCGTCTTCCTTGGGCAGAACCCCTCTGCCCCAGTCTCCATGTTTGTAGTAACTCCTCCCCCATTGGACAGGATCTACCTTGAAGGCTTTCCATATGGTTGGAAAGACCGTGTGACGTATTCTTCCACTTAAATATCCCCCCCTCTCTTTGGGCGAGGTGTGGTCTCCGTGGTATCTTCCCCTTGGGAGGGACACCCCCCGACTAGACCTGGCGGCCCAGTTGGATAATCCCCCTTCTTTTTAGGGAGTGGACAAAGAGAAGGGGAAAATAGGCCACGACTGGGTTAAGCCTGTCTCTATCTTTGGGTAGTCGACTTGTCCCCAAAAAGGGCCGTTCGACACTCATAACTATGTTGGGGAGGTTACGTGTCGACCTGGTGTGCTGGCTATGAGGCACACAGCAAGTCTGCCCACCACACACCGCCAGTTCACGTAACACAGTTCAGGCTTGTGGCGTTTTGTATAGGGACCCCTAGTGTCACTACATCAACACCAACGTCAAGTGAGTGACAGATAGGGAACGTCATGGTTACTGGTGTAACCTCCATTCCCTGATGGAGGGAATGAGACTTTGTGTCCCTCCTGCCACAATGCTGATCTACCCACTGAAATGGCCGGACCTTATATCGTCTCCTCAGCGTAAAACCTGAATGAGTGGTTGCATACCAGCTCCTTTTATACCCGTATGTCCAGGGGAGTGGCATGCAAATACCATTGGCCTTTTATCAAAGACCAGAGGTGTCTCGGGCTCCCAAGAGTGACCCCTAGTGTCACTACATCGACACCAACATCTCGTTCCCTCCATCAGGGAATGGAGGTTACACCAGTAACAATGACGTTTACATTACTTTTATCATTCCAAGAGGGCCACGATCTGAGACTGAGTCTCTGGAAATTGCAGATGCGCACTGTGGCGAGGAGCTGCTGATCCTGGATATAAGGTAAGGAGCAAGTGACTAAATCCATGTCCAGAGCTGGATATTAGCTCGTCGGGGAGCAAAGCTGACTTGACGTCGGACATAGTAAGCTGTCGAATGAATTGCCGTATTGACACACTCGTCGCACCCTGCTCGTTGTGGTGATGAGGTTTAGAGTAAATTAGTGTCACTGAATGGCTGAATGTCTAAGTGGTGTCTGAAGAACAGCATAAGATTTATAGACAATTGTAAGAGTTTTTGGGGTAGAAGTGACCTGCTAAAGAGAGATGGACTCCATCCCTCCAGGGAATATGCCGCTCTCCTCTCTAGTAATTTGGATCATAGTCTTAATTATGATATAATTTGACTAACTGGGGCCCAGCTCAGAAAGCAGACAAACTGGCTAATCTGAACGTCTGCTAGCTGCCTTGAGACGTCACACAGGTCACATAAACTACAACACATTGTGACTGTATCACCTAGATATCATATAGAGGCTGTGTCTGTTCCCCGAACTACCAAACACAAACTAATTTACCCCTCACTAAATAATTTAGAAAAAATTTGATTGAGGTCAAACGTTTTAAATCTACACCATGCTATCATTCAGGTAGAACAATTCTTTCAACCACTAAAGATAATAATCTTTCAGATCTATCTCATACACTCAGTAAGCTCCAAAGTCTAGAAGAACTTGATGAAATAACAGAAAGAATAAATATAGTCTTCTCTAGCACTCTTGATAGCGTCGTCCCCCTTCAACTAAAGAAAATTAAAGAAAAAAGCCTCACACTGTGGTACAATGATCACACTCATGCTCTCAAGAGAGCAGCTCAGAAAATGGAGCGCAAGTGGAAGAATACAAAATTAGAGGTATTTCGCAGTGCATGGAAGGATAGTGTCTGTAGCTACAGACAGGCACTAAAAGCTGTCAGGTCAGCACATTTTAGCAAACTCATAGAAAATAACCACAACAATCCTAGGTTTTTATTCAGTACTGTGGCAAAATTGGTTAGGAATAAAGCCTCAACTGAACCAGATATTCCGTTGCAGCACAATAGTAATGACTTCATGAATTTCTTTACTGATACAATTGAAATATTCAGAAATAAAATTGGAATTATGCAATCATCTGTCACAGTACCTCAGAAAACAGTGTCTCATAATTTTCCTCACATGCAACTTCAATCTTTGCAGTCATAGGTCATGAAGAGCTAACAAAACTTATCGAAACATCAAAAGCCACAACATGTTAGATCCAATACCAACTAAGCTCTTATAAGAGGTATTCCCTGTAATCTCAGAACCTCTTCTTTATATATATATATATATATATTAATATAATATTAATCACCCTGCCTGTGCTTATATTGTATAATACATCAGAACTGGAAACAACAAAGTGGCAAAATGGCACGCACAAAAGTGCAGGTTTATGGCAGGACAGAATGGAAGCTGTGGGGTTTTGACACAGACACAATGGTCATTTGAAAATATGGAGTTGTTCCATTGGTGAATATCTTTAGGGGAAAAATGGGGATTAGGGATTTTTCTGTGGTATGGAGTAACATTCCTTGCTGACCACACAGACAATATCACCTATACTATGTCAGGATTCACTAATGAAACCATAAAAGGGTTCCACCTTCTGAAAGACAACGATAAGTCCCATTGACTCACACTGCTCTAGCATGAAATGGCGTTAGATTACCTTAATAGCCAAAACCGGAGGATTGTGTGTAACACTAAACCTCACAGGAGATTCATGTTTAACTCTAACACCAAATAATTCAGATAATATCACTAATGTGACAACAGCCTTAGAGAAAATTAGGGATGCATTTGGCCCATCTAAATCTGCAGGATTTAGCTTTAATAGGTGGCTAATAGAAAACTTTGGGCCTTGGGGGCCATTAATAGCGCAGGTTTTCCTGCCTGTGATTGTGGTATTGGGCCTTTTCCTGTGTTTCTGCATATATATGCCCTAACCTGTGCTAGAGTGATGATACATAGGTAGGTGGAATAATAGCTGTGCAGTTTTTCTCTTATACAATACCAGGAAGTGAATAATGAGGATGATGAAAAGGAAGAAGAATGGCAACCGCCATTCGCAGAGGAACAGAGCAAAAATAGTGACTTAGGGAACTAGTGCTATGCTAATTGTTCCTTGTGGGGAGCTAGTCCAGAGGCAAGGGGTTGGGATATCAATAGGAGTCCAGCGTCTCTACCCTGGTGAAGAATGTTAGAGTGAACCGCTTGTTAAACATGAGGCATGCATAAAGGAGTGTAAGATTTTATTTACTCATGATGGTATAAAATTAAACAAACCCCCACAGTGAGCCTGGTTTCTCCCAAGGTTATTTTTCTCCTTTAACAATCATCTTATGGAGTTTTGTGTTCCTTGCCACAGTCGCCTTCGGCTTGCTCACTGGGTTTCTAAATACAATTATTGTTTAATTAATTATTTTTATACACACTTCACAATCATATTTAATCAAACTACACAATAATGACTCTAAGACATTATAGATATTATGGTTTCATTTTCTGTTAATGCATGATTTTCTGTAAAGTTGCTTTGAATCTTTATTTCAAAACAGCTTTACAGAAAATCATGCATTAACAGAAAATGAAACCATAATATCTATAAAGTCTTAGATACTTCACTTATCAGAGTTACTAATGACTTGCTCTTATCATCTGATCGCGGCTGCATTTCTCTTCTAGTGCTTTTAGATCTTAGTGCTGCCTTACAATAGATCACAATGCACGATAGATCACAATATTCTCTTGAATAGGCTAGATAATTATGTTAGCATTTGTGGACTTGCATCAGCATGGTTTAAGTCCTATCTAGCAGACCGATACCACTTTGTCTGTGTAAATGAGAAATTGTCAAATCAAACAAAAGTTAAGTATGGAGTGCCACAGGGATCAGTTTTAGGGCCTCTGCTTTTCTCCTTATTTATGCTTCCCCTGAGAGATTTTATCAGGAATCATGGAATAACTTTCCACTGTTATGCTAACAATACCCAACTTTATATTTCTTTGAAAACCGATGATATTTCACAATTCTCCAAATTGGCAGAGCATATCAATGAAATCAAAGATTGGATTGCCAGAAATGTCCTTCTACTTAATTCCAACAAAACAGAGGTACTAGTTATTGGAACAAAAACCTCTATAAAATTAAGCCGCTAAAATATAATTTGACTCTCAATGGATGTACTGTTAAATTGTCTTCAACAGCGAAGAATTTAGGTGTTATATTTGAGATTAATGTGTTCATGACCTCAAGACTAGATTATTGTAATGCATTACTGGGAGGATGTCCAGCAAGTTCAATAAATAAACTTCAATTGGTTCAAAATGCAGCAGAAAGAGAGCTGACTAGAACCAAGAAATATGATCAGATTAGCCCCATTTTATCGTCATTACATCGGCTACCTGTTAAATTCCGTATTAATTTTAAAATTCTGTTAACTACATGCAAAGCCTTGAATGGTCTAGCTCCACAGTACTTAAGTGAACTTCTACCACACTATATTCCATCATGTTTATTATGATCACAAAACTCTGGCCTGTTAATAGTTCCTAGAATATCAAAATCCACAAACAGTGGTAGATCCTTTTCCTATTTGGCTCCTAAACTATAGAATAGTCTCCCTAACACTGTTTGAGATGCAGACACACTCACTCAGTTTAAGTCTAGACTAAAGACTCATCTATTTAGCATCTATTTATACACCTAATTTACATGTATGCATTTGGCTGACGCTTTTATCCAAAGCAACTTACAGTGCCCTGATTACAGGGACAATCGCCCTGGAGCTCAAGGACACAATGGTGGTGGCTGTGGAGATTGAACCATCCACCTTCCACTTACCAGTTCAGTGCTTTAGTCCACTACACCACCACCACTCCATGAAGAATTTATTCTTCAGCACACAATTAGGCTGCTTTAGTTAGGTTTGCCGGAACCTGAAACATTGATCATGATCTACAACTCTGCAAAACAAATTATGGAATATACGCTAACATTATTCTATTTGTTTCCATGTCTCAACCTTGGGACTCCTATCTCGAGGTCACAAAGGAATGGTTGGATCCAGCTCCATTCCTGCTTGGTATTGGACCACACTGTCATGTATTCCCTGTTTTTTGCTTAGACTTTTATGTTGAAATTCTTGTTTAGTTCCTGTTTCCTGTTAGTTTTGTAGTCCTTTGTATTTTCCTATTATAATTGGTTTTCCCCTGATTGTTTTCCCCAGGTGTTCCTTGTTCCCTTGAATTAAACCCTTGTTTTCCCTGTTTTCTTTGTCAGTCTTCACATGTGTTGTCATGTTCTGTGCCTGGTTTCCTGTGTTTTGTTTCATTTATTCTGAGTACTTTGTTTATCTTTTGTTCCTTTAAAAACTGCATTTAGATCCTCATTCCTCGCCTGCCTCGTCACAGAAAGACTGACCAAATATGGATTTAGCGGCCGTCCGAATTCTGCTCCTTAAACAAGGGGACCATCCAGTTGAGGATCACGTCCATGAGTTTTTAGAGCTAGTGAATTTAGTGCACGATCTAGACCGCTCTCTGGTGGTTTTCTTCTGGACCGGTCTGAATAGTGCACTGAAGGAACTAATGCCTCCGGCTGATCCTCACTGGACTCTCTATGAATATGTGGAGAAGGCTCTGGAACTTTGCAGTTCCCTTTACACAGTGGATTATGGCGGGAACCCCAGGCAAAAACCTGCACTTCGGCTCCCTTGTCCAAGCATTCCATGGCTCCTTGCTCCAAGCCTTCCACGGCTCCTTGCTACAAGCCTTCCATGGCTCCTTGCTCCAAGCCAGCGCCTGTCCTGTGGCCGCCTCCCAGGCCTCTTGACCCTGTCTCAGCCCTGTGGTCGCCTCCCAGGCCTCCTGACCCTCTCGGCCCTGCGGCTGCCTCTCAGGCCTCCTGACCCTGTCCCGGCCCTGCGGTCGCCTCCCAGGCCTCCTGTCCCTGTCTCAGCCCTGCGGCCACCTACCAGGACTCCTGACCCAGTCCCCACCTTGAGGTCATCTCCTTGGTCTCCTGGCTGCCCGCCTGATCTGCTCTGGTCTCCTTGATCTCCTGGCCATCTGCCTGATCTGCTCTGGTCTCCTTGGTCTCCTGGCATCTGCCTGATCTGCTCTGGTCTCCTGGCCATCCGCCTGACCTGCTCTGGTCTCCTTGGTCTCCTGGCATCTGCCTGATCTGCTCTGGTCTCCTGGCCATCCGCCTGACCTGCTCTGGTCTCCTTGGTCTCCTGGCCATCCGCCTGATCTGCTCTGGTCTCCTTGGTCCTCACTCCCACTGGCTCTGCCTTAGTCTTCTGAGCCCCATCTCCACCTCAGCCCACAGGACCTCTGGCTCCAGCTTGGTCCTCCAAGCCTGCACCGTCGCCCTGGCTTTCCATTCCTCTAGCTCCGCCTTGGACTCAAGCCTCCATCTTTGCCTTGTTCCTCTGCTCCCCTTGCCCCTTGTGCCCCCTTTAACTGCCTGTTTCCCCTTTTCCCCCACACCCCATGGACAATTTGTTTTTTTTGTGAAGCGTCTGGAATCTGCTCTTTAAAGGGGGGCTCTGTCATGTATTCCCTGTTTTTTGCTTAGACTTTTATGTTGAAATTCTTGTTTAGTTCCTTTTTCCTGTTAGTTTTGTAGTCCTTTGTATTTTCATTTTATGATTGGTTTTCCCCTGATTGTTTCTTCAGGTGTTCTTCATTCCCTTTTTTGCCCCTGTGTATTTAAGCCCTTGTTTTCCATGTTTTCTTTGTCAGTCTCCACATGTGTTGTCATGTTCTGTGCCTGGTTTCCCGTGTTTTGTTTAGTTTTATTCTGAGTACATTGTTTATCTTTTGTTCCATTACAAGCTGTATTTAGATCCTCATTCCTCGCCTGCCTCGTCACACCCACTGCATATGGGATGACAATCCAACCTTAAGACATGGGATACTTCATATGCCACTGCCTGAACCTTGGACTTAGGATAGACCTCACCGAAATTACCTGCTGGTTGAACTACAAAGCACCTCACTGATCTCGGCCTTCATCACCTTGGTCTAATGATGGACTACACTTTTAAAATGGAATACATAGACTATCAATAAATTGTCAACAAAAGCCTTCATCAGCCAACTAACAAGGACAATGCATCTATATGAACTTCTGCAGTTAATCCAGGATGAACTTCAAAGATATTAGTCATTAATATTACAGTTTATACAAAATCTTTGTTTAAACACTGGCCCTTAACACTTACTTAGTTTACTCATTTTAAACCAAGACTTGCACTGCACTTAAATAAGTAATATTGGCATTATATTCATGCTGTTAGCCAGAGGCGAACCGACCCCCAAAGTGAGTCTGGTTTCTCCCAAGGTTATTTTTCTCCATTAAACAACATCTTATGGAGTTTTGTGTTCCTTGCCACAGTCGCCTTCGGCTTGCTCACTGGGTTTCTAAATAGAATTATTATTGATTTACTTATTTTTTTATATATATACACACTTAATAATCATATTTAATCAAACTACACAATGATGACTCTAAGACTTTATAGATATTACCACGGCTTCATTTTCTGTTAATGCATGATTTTCTGTAAAGCTGCTTTGAAACGATATGTGTTGTGAAAGGCGCTATACAAATAAATATGACTTGACTTGAAACTGAAACTGCAAAGAGGTAGATTGGAAGCAGACTTTTAATGCTTACATTTACATAAATACTCAGATCAACCCTTCTGGCACCAACAATCATGCCACGGTTAAAATCACTGAGATCACATTTTTCCCCAATCTGATGGTTGATGTGAACATTAACTGAAGCTCCTGACCCGTATCTGCATGATTTTATTGCACTCTTGCCACATGATTGGCTGATTACATAATTTCATGAATAAATAGGTGTACAGGTGTACCAAATAAAGTGGTCGGTGAGTGTAACTCGACTGTTGTACATACTTTTGTCAGATTATTAAAATGAGATGATCAGATAGGATGATATTTGGCTGTAATTTGTATAGGCAGGCTGGAAATTAACTTCTATTAAACTATATATATTTTTTTTTGTCTTTTACTATTTTTTATTTTATTTTCTGTTTGTGTAAGAAAGCGGAGCACTGGGGGTTTGTATATACTGGCAGTCAGTCAGTCAATCACACTGGTCTTACTGGATAAGCTACAACATTTTGGCCTCTCGTTTTGGCTTACCTGCTTTGGGGAAACTGCTCTCTGGGGATGTTCTCCTCATCCCTAAGATCTGTTGTTTATGTTAGCTTGCCCCTCTAAGCTTGCACAAACAACAGGCAGCCTCTACCCTTAGGGACTTCTGTGTGGGCATAAATTGTAGGCACTGGGACAAAACCAAATGTTAGAATAAGCAAAAAAATAAAAATAAAAATAAAAATTCTGCTTACACCAGATCAGCAGCCTAATCATTAGATTTCACCACAGCACCCAACATCCAATCTGCATTCTTTTCTTTTTTTCTCTCCCCTCTTCCTCTGAAGAGAGGCCATTCTTTTCTATCCCACATGTAGACCCCTTAAAAAAATGCTAGTGCAACCATGCTGTAACATTGTTGTATACTGTGTGTCATGCCTTCAATTACTTTGATAAATGTGTCGCTGGCCGTGACTGTTTTTTTAACAGTGCATTCAAAATTTATAGCTTACACAGATACTCTCAAATCAGGGTAAATTATGACTTTTCTCTATTTTACTGCAACTAAGGTAGTGTTACATCAGCACATTATACCAGCGCAACGGCATCAATGTAAGAATATTATACTGTAGAATAGGCCAAACCTGAATGAGGCCATGAGCAGGGGGAGTGCAAAGAGAACTCATAACTGAAGGCCCGAGTTTAAGGGTTTTATCCCATTTTTTGATTATGTCTTTGTCCTCTCAATGACATTGAGCAAGTTAAACTCCTTTAGAGCATTTCATGCCTTGATGATATTTTAGTGTTCAGTAAGGTTAGGAAATAGTGCTTAAGAAAAGCTCCCACACCAAAGATAAAAATTTTAATTGTGACAGCAGGTTAGCAATGCCAGCTTGGCATGGCTATTGTTGCAATTTGTCAGCTCCTTAGTAAAAGAGCCTTCTAAATGCTTTTAAAGTGAATGTGTGATCAGTGCAATTGAATTATGTGATAGCAAAATTGACATTTTTCTCAGAGATGTAATTCCTTTACTGTTAACATAAGCCTATTACAGCTCCATTTAAATTATTGTTATTAAGTTTAAAAAATATAAGCAGTCTCTTCTGTGTCTATTAGGGATGCCAAATACCAGTACTTTAGTACTAAGTCAAAACTGAAAGTAAAGAAATATAATGATCCCATTCTTTCTATCATGCCTGTGCGTTCTGACTGATAGACGCTTCTTTCTACAGTATGTGAGCACATGCTCTAAGAGCACTCGCGGTAATGCGGATACATGCCTGATTAGCCAAAACAGTAAAATACAGTACACTCACACATGCACACACAGATACACTCATTGAGCACTTTATTAGGATCACCTGTACATCTACATATTCATGCGATTATCTATTCAGCCAATCGTGTGACAGCAGTGCAATGCATAAAATCAGGCAGATACAGGTCAGGAGCTTCAGTTAATGCTCACATCAACCATCAGAATGGGGAAAAAATGTGATCTCAGTGATTTTGACCATGGCATGTTTTTTTGGTGCCAGAAGGGCTGGTTTGAGTTTTTCTGTAACTGCTGATCTGATCTGGGATTTTCATGCAACGGTCTCTAGAGTTTACTCATAATGGTGCCAAAAAAACAAACAAAACAAAAAACATCCAGTGAGTAGCAGTTCTGCGGACTGAAACGCCTTGTTGTTGAGAGAGGTCAGCAGAGAATGGCCAGACTAATTTGAGCTGACAGAAAGTCTACGGTAACTCAGATAACCACTCTGTACAATTGTTGTAAGCAGAATAGCATCTCAGAATGCATAACATGTCGAACCTTGAGGCGGATGGGTTACAACAGCAGAAGACCATGTTGGGCACATTATTAGGACCATAGTGTTCCTAACAATGCGCTCAGTGAGTGTGTGTGTGTGTGTGTGTGTATATATATATATATATATATATATATATATATATATATATATATATTTATATATACTACCGTTCAAAAGTTTGGGGTCACTTGCCTGAAATGTTTCTCATGATCTTAAAAATCTTTTGATCTGAAGGCGTATGCTTAAATGTTTGAAATTAGTTTTGTAGACAAAAATATAATTGTGCCAACATATGAATTTATTTAATTATAAAACTAAAAAGTTTTTGAAATTGATGACTTGGACCAAATAATAAAGAAAAGCAGCCAATAAGTGCCCAACATAGATGGGAACTCCTTCAATACTGTTTAAAAAGCATCCCAGGGTGATACCTCAAGAAGTTGGTTGAGAAAATGCCAAGAGTACATTTCTGCAAAATCTAGGCAAAGGGTGACTACTTTGAAGATGCTAAAATATAACACAGTTTTGATTTATTTTGGATTTTTTTAGTCACAACATAATTCTCATATTTCCATTTCTATTATCCCATAGTTGTGATGACTTTACTATTATTCTAAAATGTGAAAATAAAATTACAAAAAATAAAAATAAGAATGAGTAAGTGACCCTAAACTTTTGAGCAGTAGTGTATATATATATAAAACAACATAAATAATTAATTAATTAAAAATAATTAAATTGTCTGCCAGACCACTAGGACAGTGGACCAACTGATTAATTGTAGAGCATATAACTCGACAAGCAACATTTTTTAAATTATACATTTGGTCACAATGCCAGTTTTGGTAAAATATTAATGTACGGTTATGCATAAAAATGGACATATACAGTGGGAGAAAAAAATATTTTTATCAAAATATTAGATTTGTGCATTAGGAATTTGTGACGAGAAGGAGGGCATGGACGTGCTGTGATGGCACAGTCGGCGCTGAATCAGTTGATCAGTGGGAGAGCGAGATAAAATGGCAGCCGGAGACACCGGTTCTCGAGAGAGAGAGAGAGACGCACGCGGCCGCGTTGCATGTGTGTCTGTTTGTGTGATGTTGACGCGGCCGCGTTGCATGTGTGTCTGTTTGTGTTATGTTGAGTTTCTTATTAAACTTTATGTTTACTGTTCAGCCGGTTACCGTCCTTATACTGTTACAGTGGTGCTGAAACCTGGGAGGAGGGATGCACTGTCGCGGAGTCCTCGCCGCTGCCATCCGCCTGGGGAGCAGCCGCGGCCGTCTGCCTGGGGACAGAGGGGTCACTGCCAGCTGCCCAGAGCCAGAGGAACCACGGGCATCTGCCGAGAAGAGGAGGAGCGGTTCTGTCCACCAGGGGCCGGAGGACTCGCTGCCATCCGCGAGAGGGTGGAGGACCGGTTGCGGACCGGGCGACAGCACATCCAGGAGCCAGCGAGCAAGTTCTCCTCTCTCTCTGCTCTCTCTCTGTGTGTCTCTGCTCACCTTTCCCTCTCCCCATGCCTTCCCTCGTCTCTCCTCCAGGTTCGCAGGAGGTGGGGTGGGAGTTAGTCAGACAGGTGGCGCCCCGGCCTGAATTGGGCGGGGAAGGAGTGTGATGAGGAGCAGGGCATGGCTGGGCCGTGATGGAGCACGGCCAGCGCTGAATCAACTGATCAGAGGGAGAGCGAAATAAAGGGGCAGCCGGAGAGGCCGGTTCGAGAGAGAGAGAGAGACGCACGTGGCCACATTGCATGTGTCTGTTTATGTTTATGTTTATTGTTCAGCCAGTTCCCACCTCCACCTTGCCCATCCTTATATTGTTACAGACTTGCAGTGTCAATGCAGACTAATAGACCTATAACTATCTAGTATGTTTTTACTATTACAGTAATCAGAAATTATTAATATATTATATTTAATAATCACACCGTAAAGACCAGTTATTAAAGTAGTTACATATAGATTTCATTATTTTATTTTATTTTTTTTTTAAATTTTATTATATACCAGGTACTGCTTTTACAATCTTCAGTCACTGTTTGTTTAATTTGTTCCTTTGTTCTTCATTTATTACTGACTGTTTAATTGTTTTAATTACTATAAAAAATACTATTAATACTTATAAATAATTACCTGAGAACTTGAAACATTATTTACTTAATTAACAAATTAGTTTATTAGTTTTTGCTGTGGAATCACAATTACTGTCGATAGTTGTCAAATGTGAATATAATGTGAAATATTTTGTTATTATGAAAACACTAGTGGCTGTAGTTCTCATTCAGGTCAGGCTGTATTACAAACACAAGCCTTTTGCTTAAGATTATTGTTCCTTTTTTATACTTCCCACTGAAAATGAGTATGCAACCTTTAAAAATGTTAAATGAGTAGAGCTGTGGAGGTCACAGATGCTGGAAAAAGCCTGTACGAAGGAACAAAAAGAATAGGGCATATATAAAGTAGTGTGGAGAGGCACTTGGTTTTATTTAGCAGGTGGAGTTTACTCCCAGTCATCAAATCGCACCCGCAGAGAAGCGCTGATATGGCTGAAATGCTAGGAGACCTAAATAAGCTCAATCAACAGCAGTGATAATATTTCATATCCCTGGGCTCTTGTTTTGTTTTTGTTCTCCTCCTACCTCCTGGACAGGAGAACATTTTTCAGCTGCTCTCATCATCCAGGCTGACCTCTCCAGAGTCACCCAGTCTCCCCATTAAGTGTGAACCCTTGGCTTACAGTCCAGAGAGCCACAGAAAAAAGTAGTGGGAAAACCAGGACAAGACCTCTCCAACTCTCCAACTCATTGTTTCATGTCATTTCACGGCAGCATGAAAACAACGTCCTGCTGGGGAAAATGTGCAAAATTGAAAGGGAAAAACTGCTGTACTGTAGGGTGTAGCTCATTAATCATGGGCCCAATAAAGGCTGAGAGAGTGTTACACAAGAAGCGGCTAATGTTAAGAGAGATGTGTGAGGCAAACTCAGTCATGGCTGGTGGTGGCTTTGAGTTAGAAGTCCAGGAGAATTGTATGTGTGTGTGTGGCTTCTGAATTTGCTTCTCTAGCCAGAGGCTGAGTTGGTTAGTGTGCAGTAACAAGCCCTGTGGAACAGCCCTTTCTGTTTCCTGCATAATTTATTTATTTTTTTTGGCATCTACGCATTAAAAGCCCCACACCAAAAATATAGTTGTACATGATTTACCTGTTGAGGCGAGGTGGTGCCTCAAGCAGATCACAATGAGTCTGTGCATGTCGATGCCATGGATAAAGATAGACAACACGTTTGTTTACAAGGAAGCTTTTAAATAGTGGACATTAGTGGACATCCCATAAGAACCTTGGGCACTGTTAGACATGAGTAGTGATGAAATACTCCTTGCTGCAGACGGTAGTTAAAGTTGTTGTTTGGAAAACTTTGGTGATGAAACATTATCCCGTATTCTCCCCCTAATGTAACTGGTTCCTGTGTAGAGACCAGCTAGCTTTTGGGATCTGTGTTTCTGCCCGGAACGGCTTTTTCTGCAGTGGAAATGCATGGAACAGTTCGAGAATTCACACCGGCCCAGGAACCCGCCCCGGAAACATGATGGTGGAAAAGGGCTATGTGAGGTGTCCTGATGTCGGAAGGCTAGTGTAAATGAACAACTTCACCTTCCACTAGGAACATATGCAAATCATTACACATTTTCAAAAATAGGCAAGGCACCATCTGTCATGTATTTCCTGTTTTTGTTTAGACTTTTATGTTGAAATTCTTGTTTAGTTCCCCGTTCCTGTTTCCTGTGTTAGTTTTGTAGTCCTTTGTAGTTTTATTTCATCTTTGGTTCTCCCTGATTGTTTCCTCAGGTGTTCCTCATTCCCTGATTGTTTCCGCAGGTGTTCCTTGTTTTCCCTTGTGTATTTAAGCCCTTGTTTCCCCTGGTTAGTTTGTCAGTCTTCACGTGTGTTGTCATGTTCTGTGCCTGGGTTCCTGTGTTTTGTCTCTTATATTCTGAGTTTCTTTGTTTATCTTTGTGTTAATAAAGCTGTGTTTAGATCCTCATTCCTTGCCTGTCTCGTCACACCATCAGCACATTATTTTTATTTATTTTTTATCACAAAGGAGAGTTCTATGACACATAAACACACATTCATGGTCAAAGCCACACATGGGCTTAAAAGAAGCGACACCTCGCCGTTAACCATCTGACAGTCAACTCCTTGTGTGTTTTCACCACTGTGTGAAGAATGACTCCCCTCTAGTAAGTGGGTGGCTGAGAAGATGAGACCCCTTACAACCAACAGATCTGTGTTATTCCTCCAACTGTCTGATAAATGATGCATGTAAAAAGGAGCCCTCATTCCCTTCTTTTCCTCCACCTTTGGTATTTTGGGGAAGTGCTAACATATTGTGGAAAAACGTCAGTGCTTGCACTTTTTTTGCTCATTTTAACCACCACCTCAAAATTTTGTAAAGAATGATGGTCGCATGTGCAAGATTTCTTTTCTTTTTTTTTTTTTTTTTCTCTACAGTGTGTCTGACAAAATATAGGTTCCTCAGAAGCTTCCTGCATGTGACACCTCATATATCTGAGCCAAGTGGATTTTGAATGCATCTTCCAAAAAATCATTTGCATCTTTAGTAATTGCATTATAATTGTAGGTTAAAAAAAAAAAAAAAAAAAAAAAAAAATTGGCAAAACCATTTACATTTGGTCTAAATTTGGTCTGCCCAATTAAGTAGCATCTTCTGCAGATCATTTGCTTTAAACTGAAAATGATGTGATCATCCACTTTTTTACACATAGAACACAAAAAGAAATATCAAAATGTTAAAGCTGCTGTTTTCCTTACAATGAAAATGCATGGTAAAATAAAATTAAATACAGTTAAGTCAGGCTGAGATTTTAACCTTTCCTACTTAATGAAAGTTTTACCTTTAAGCAAAAATGACTATTAATGCATTCTATTCATCTCAGAAAGCCAGTTTTCCAACTTCCTACCAGGGAAATTGCAATGGAACGCCATTTGAAGTCAGATTTCCAACTTGGAAACTTGTGTGGAAATTTTCAACTATGATTTCGCCAAGATGCAGGTGTGTGACATAACACAAACATGTCGACACCCAGGGAGATATTCAAAGTAAGTGAGAAACATTCACTTTTATTAAATAATATGGAGACATGAGTCAAAGTTTCTACATTACATGCTATTAAAGCATGTTTAACAAACGTTTGCAGAGACAGGTGTTCAAAACATGGTAAATACACTCTCTTTTGATAATCGTACACCTTTAGCACAAATGCTAGCATTACAGCATTGTTTATCAATTGGATTGCTTGGAGACATCTCTGCTGACAGTCAAACCACTGCTAAGCTGACAGGAGCATTACAGTTTATACGTCATCTTTTGAGCATCTGGCAATGGAAATCCTTTATGGTTGGAGATCAGAGATATCACGTAGGAATATCCCACATCTGACTTAAATGGAATGCAGCATAAGCTCTCACACTTTAGAAACAAGTTCTTAGTTTTGTTCAAGTTATTAAAGTTTTTTTTTTTTTTTTTTTTTTGGTCATGTCTTATCTTTAGTGCACCAAGTGAGCCAGAACTGCCATGGATATGCCCTCTAAAAATTGCCGCATGGTGCCCCTGTTGCACCTCAGTGTTCTAGTACTGAAAAACAAACTTAAAAAATGGTAAGACACATAGCAATGTATATACAGTGTGTGTCTGTCAGTCCCAGATATGCCATGTTTCTTAATATCTTTGTGACTCAGAAAGAAGGAAACAGGAAACTGTCACACTCTTTGAAAGACACCAAAGAGCTTAAGCTGTGTATATAAAAGAGGGCAGCTAAATAGGATGGCTAGTGTCTAGTGCAAGACAAATGGACAGTCTATTTCTGGCAATGGCCTGACTTGTTATAGATTTTGCACATGGAAACATTAGAGGGCATTGTGGGAGTTTATGCCATTTACTGTTAAAATGAGCTTTAATAGATTAAAACACATAACTATGTTTAAATAAATTAGCAGAATGATTTATTCAAAAAGCAACACAATGGACTAAGAGGTTGTGTGTATAGCATTTTAAAATAGTGGCTAAGGTCCAACTGCTTCATCCTTAATAGCAAAGTTGGAAATCTGATAAAGAGCCCATTTAGTCATGGTCATGGAAGTATCTCACTCAAATAAAATTTTCCTCTAACGGATTACCAGATTACATGTGAATGTGTGTGTGTAACTGCTTTCACTTTATATTTAGAATACTTATGTGTTGTATCACATTATAAGATAAAAAATTGCAAAAATTACTTTTAATGAACCCAATTGCTCATAAGACGCAGAGGGAACTCCATGTGGCTACCATAATTCTTATCTCTAGTGAAACTCTTCATGTATTCTCTCTCCTGCTGTCTTCTTTTTAAGCCGAGTTCTCATTGCAGCTCTCAGCCTTTCACACTGGGTAATTGATAGTTAACTTCTCAGCCCCTTCTTTACTTTTCTCCACCTCTCTAGGATACCAGAGAGCGCTCTATGCACTACTCTAAGGCAAAAGTGACATTTTATTTTTTGTGTTGTTTGGTATACTTACTGTGTGGAACGTTAAATGCCAAATTGTTACTGTTGACTCTCTAACTTGCAAGAACTGGGAGGGAAAAGTCTCTGTCACTTTAAACCATGTTTTGTGTCTTTTAGGCTTTGGAAAACTACTGAAGGTAAAGATGGCTGTAGTGTTCAGAGAGAAGCTCTGGCAGCTATTGTGCTAGTTTATGCTACAGTGTCTGGTTTTCATTTTTGTGCCAATCTGGTTCTTATTCTCTGTGTCATTCAACTGTACACTGTCATTCTTTAATCCTTACCTCTTTTAAAGGCTTCATGTCTCCAGATATTTGCAATGTTCCACACAATGCATCCAAATCATGGATTAATCCAGAGTTGACAAGGTCTCCTATTAACGAGTTTCTCCTCTTTTACTTAGGTTTTTAGATTGAAATGACCAGCGAAAGTTTAACACTGAAGATGGTAAATAATAACAATAATAATCCATGGAAGTTGTTAAGCATTTTAAATTTAATACTAAAGTTAAAAGAAATGTAGACACTTTTCAGAACTTGTTAGTTAATTTGTGAAATATTCAGCTTGATCTCATTACAGTTATGTGACTGTGGTGACATTTTGTCAGGGTTCAGCCAGTTCTGTTGGTTGTGTTTTTATTGTCTTTGTGGCTGAGCTCTGACACTCAAGTTTAGTGTCTTTTATAGTCTGTCTTGTGTGGGAATGCATGGCTTACATTATTGGCATCATCATGCATTCTCTTGTCTTGTTTATTTGCATGAGTGTATTGCTCTTATGTCATCCTTGCGGCATGCGACGTGTTTTTCTCTCGCGACCTCAGGTGCATTTCGCGTTGCGCTTGCTTTGCGCTGTGCGTCGGGGTCGTGATCCATCTTCATGTTGTGCTGGGGTTCGGCCGCTTCTGTATTCGGTGCCTGTTTATTTGTGGCTGAACTCTTGCACAAATGTCCTGTCTCATTTTGTCGCCAGTTGCGTGCATTGCGTGGTATTTGCTTTGCTGTGTACGATCAGATTTTGGCTAGAATAATAGTGCATGGCATCGCTTTGTTGGCATTTCCGTGCATTCTCTTGTCTCGTCTGTTGTTTAGCATGAGTGCATGTTGCCTTGTAGTTTCTGGTGATATGCGCTTGTGTCATTTGTGTGTTTGTATCTATGAGAACGCATGGCTTTGTTTTGCATCCATATTGCCACGTGTCTCTCAGACTTGCATCATACCCCGCCTCCTTGTCTGCTTATTATTAGTTCATTTGTTTCACCTGCCTTTCTTGTTAACCCGTTTGATTTCTCTCCCTATATTAGCTCCTCTTGTATGCTGTACTGTGCTGGATTGTTTCGTGTGCTCCTGTTGTCGTGTGCTCGTGGTTTCTGTCTGCCTTCCCTTTCAAGTTCAATAACTTCTTGTGTTATTCTAGTTCGGTTTTGTTTTTCTTCTTTCTCCATCGTGAGAGTTTTTGGTTAAGTTTGTTTTCTGTTTATTAAAATAAAAGCTCATTCTTGCTGTAACGGGGTTCGAGAAAGGAGGCGGGAACCGGATCAACATTCAACAAGACTTTAATTATAACACAACATCAAACTGAACTGAAACATAACACATGTCGACGACACACACACACAGCTCCGTGTGTGTCTCTCTATCGCTCCCGTTGATTGAGCATTCAGCACCAGGTGTGCACCCTCACGGCCCGGCCATGCCCTCCTCCTTGTCACAATTGCTAATCTGCATTTGGGTCATTCTCTCAACTCCAGGTACCATGACACATTTTTGCAAAATGACAATACGCTGCAAAAATGGCCTTACAAGGCGATACAACACTGCACTATAGTAAAAAAAAAAATGTATGTCATTGGATAGCATTGTGTAAAGAACAGAGCGAAAAGTATGTGTTTAGGAAATGGTAATCTCCTTTTTTACTTGTGATTTGTGTGAAAGTGAATAAAACTTGTTGTTGTGATGCTTCTAGTGTTCATTTCACCAGGAAACTGCAGTAATACAGACACCGAGCCATGTAAAAATCATTTTGTAAACATGTAGGTATAGTAGCTTGATTCTATGAGACCAGGTTGGAAATGTAAATGTTCTCTTTTAAAAATAATATCTACTTTGATAAGAAGGCTGAAAGCATAGCAGTATTGTTGGTAGTACCATCAAACACACTTTAAATGCTTTAGAACAGTTCAGTTATAGAAAACATTCAAAGCAATCAAGTCTGTTTATCTCAATTAGCAGTTGTATTAAGGTCTGCCATGAGATGCTAAACCAGAGCTGGGTTCATTTCATTATAATGTCTTCTTCCTGCTCACAAAAATTATGTCCTTTATTAGCAGTGGTGGTCCGTGAGGGAATTTTCCAGTGAGGCAAATATAAAAATCATGAATCATTATTATTATTCTGCTGCTGTTGTTGGTGGTGGTTTTTTTTTGTGTGTGTGTGCTGGTAATGCTTCTGTACACCAATGTTCTCCTCCCCCTGATATCTTAAAATAGTCGTGATAACTACCGATGTGTTATAATCTTTTTGATCACCAATCCGTCACTTATTAATAAAATAAACAAATGGAATGGATCACGCAGTGCCATCTACGGAGTATGATCAATGCAAATATTTATAAATGATTGGAAGGCCCTATTCCATGTATAGTAATGTACGCCAATCGCATGTGTATGTGCGCACAGTTATATGAGCTATACTTTGACAGGCTGCTGTGGACTGTAAGCAGAAACTGAGTGTTCGCCTCAAAATGGAAGTATACGCAGGGTTGGGGAGTAACGGAATGCATGTTACGGGATTACGTATTTAAAATACAAAATATAAGTTACTGTATTCCACTACAGTTACAATTTAAATCATTGGTAATTAGAATACAGTTACATTCTAAATGTATTTTGATTACTGAAGAGATTACTTTGCATTTTATTGTCATTTGTTTCATTTAATATTTAGTCCTTTCAGATGGAAAACATTTATACATAGAAATTATGTGATCCAAAGTGCATTTGAACAGCGGTGAAACACTTTGTTATGATGTGTTACATTCATACGAGCAGACAGAGAGGTAAGTTTGAAGTAAGTTTGGAGCAGAAGAAATAGAAATAAACCTTGTGTAAATTGTCAGCTTTACGCTAAGCTAAAATGCTATTTCTAACCATTTTACATGCACGTTACCAGGCACGATCATATTTTTTTATCAAGAAAATTCATGTTCGATCATAATTCTTGATAATAATTTTTTTATTGTTTTCCTGTAAAAATATATATAAAAATATCCTTAAAACAAGATCAATTTGATTGATCTTGTTTTAGAAACAAAACTGCATAAGATATTTAGGTTTTTCAGAGAATGTATTTTTAACGTGTATTTTGTCTTTCTACACCGGCAGATTTCTTATAGTCAAAACAAGTGAAAAAATCTACCAGTGCTGAAGAAGTAATCCAAAATATTTAGAATACGTTAATGACCTTGAGTAATCTAATGGAATAAATTACAAATTACATTTTAAAGCATGTATTCTGTAATCTGTAGTGGAATATATTTCAAAAGTAACCCTACCAACCCTGAGTATACGACTGCTATCAGACACCGTATATTCTCTTTAGGACTTTAGGCCAATTAAGATGTCTTTATATTCCTTCAGACTTAAGTTATACAAATGCAGGTATCTCCAGACCTCCTTACACACATGCTCTAAACTTGCACATCCACTGTTGATGTTTTTACCTTCATCTCCTGATGTTTAGCGGTGATTACATCTTCTAGTGCTTCTTCATGATAAAAACGGCTCAATATGTAAGTTTTGCTACCTTGTGAACCCAAAAATTAGTGCAAATACTCCAGGCACATGCGCATTCTGCGCATTCAAAGACGCGCGGTTAGAAAAATCGGGCTGCGCGCGTTCATCTCTGCTGATGACGAGATGCGCATCATGTGTCCTACGTTCGCGTTTGACTGAATTATACATTGCTATAGTTACTTTTGAATGTTCCAGTACCCTGACATCTGCCCCACTATGCAGAGTTACTGACAAGCGCTATCTCCCATCAGACGATGTTTGCATTTGTTCAATAGTGTTTACCTATTCTCCTGTGATGCAACTGATAGCGCATTATGTCAGCAATGTACGAACCGGGTTCTTGTCCTGCAACCCTCTTTACTGTATTACAACATTTACAGACAAAACCAATTTGCTTTACATTTCACTTTTACTCTACATATCTTTAAAAGATTTGATGTCACTAACCTGGCAAACATGGGCAAATTCTGTGAATATTTCATCCTCAAAACCACTCATTCTATCAACGCGGAACCTTGTAACATAACTCAGCTTCCAGGCAAATAGATAAAACATTCTGTGTACGTCTACTCTGGGAAGTTACATCGAACCAGCCAATCAGATTTGTGCTGAGTTGATTGAGAAAGTGTTTTCGAGTTGTGTGTGCTATATTCATCAGATGGTTAGAGAATGGACTGTGTGTGGTCCTAGCCATCTGTGGCTGAGACAACTATAAAGCTAAAAAAACAAGGAGCCAAAAGTATCATAAAAGTAGTCCATGTGACTCTTGTGTCATAGTCCAAGCTGTCTCAAGGCATACAATAGGTTTTGATGAGAAACAACCAAAATTCAGTTTTCAGTAAAAATCCATTGCACATTCTTAAGCTCTAAGTGACATGCATGTTCACGTGAGAATTTGCTTTGTGTAACGTTTAAACTACGCAAGTGCACACAACTGTACTTGTAAGCCACTATGAACGAGGGTGAATGAATCATAACAACAATTTCATTTTGGGCAGACTATTCCTGTACGGAGTTGTATGCATGTGCAATTAAATCACAGCATGATGTTCACCTAATTCCCACATGCAGTGCAGGATATATGAACATTTCTGACCACAAAGTTTTTCCATTATCTGGATCTGAGAGACAAGAGATAGAGAATCTTTGTCTATGGCTCAGAGTCAGGTCCAACCCTAATCTCTCAAAGCATGTATCCCTCTGCTATAGACATATACTCTACACTCAAGTCAAGAAGTCCAGTCACACTGTATCTAAAGCTGCTTACAGCTGCTGTTGGATTATGGTCAATAAAACATTTAGTGTGCGTGTATTTGAGTGGGCTCTTTGTGTATGTGTGTGTGAAGTTAAGTATTTGCTTATATATTTGCTTATATTTAGTTTAATAGAGACTTAACAAAATACAGGGCAGAATAATATTTTAAGATGAGAGGGAGAAGGAGATAGACGGAGATGGAGAGAAAGGAAGAGAACAATATAAAATATCCAGTTTAAGCTCACAAATGGTCTGGGCAGAAGATTGGCAATAAAGCTTGTTTTTTAACTGGAAGTGTGTTCTGCTCTGAATCCAAAACCAAGATAAATACATAAACAGTCAATAAGTCCTCTTTACTACACTGTCATTCTTTGAAAGGATAATTGTATATCTAAAGAAAAAGAAAATGCATCAAAACAGTCTTTTCTGTGTCAAATTCATCTGTAGGGCTGTAATGTCTTCTCTTTTGTTACAAATGTTACAAAACTAATTAGAAACTATAAATTATTCCTTTAGTGTCCTCATCTGAAGGATTTCTGTTGTTCCCTATCTGCCACTCACTCGATGTTGTGTCGATGTAGTGACACTACGGGTCACTCTTGGGAGCCTGAAACACCTCTGATCTTTTGAAAAAAGGCCAATGAGAATTGGCGAGTGGAATTTGCATGCCACTCCCCCGGACATATGGGAATAAAAGGAGCTGGTATGCAATCACTCATTCAGATTTTCTCTTTGGAGCCGAGCGGTTGCATTTAGTGCACTGAATACAATTCCTCTAGAAAAAACAAAAAAAACAAAAACTCACCTCGTTAAAGACTGCTGGATTTGATGGCGCATTTCAGTGGCTTCTGCCCCTCTGTGCCTGTGCAGTGCAGAGAACACCCCTGGGCGCTTCGGCAGAGCAAAAAAAGAGTATATTCTGAAAAGAGTATATTTCCTATTCATAAAAGAGCGGCACACATGGAACGTCTTTTTAAAGATGCCTTTCTGTTTGTGTGTCATTCCTGGTTGCGGTCGCTATCTCTCCGCTTCTGATGACCACGACCGCTGTCTTACTTGTCTGGGCACTGCCCACGCGGAGACATCATTCATGGATGGATCATGTCCTCATTGCGAGAACATGACCATGGCAACATTGCGGTCGTGGCTTGCATTCGTAAGAAAGCAAGCCACCCCAGCGGTTCCCCGCCTCGGTCCTTCTACTTACGGGTATGAGGCCGTGCCGGTTAGCACTGGGGGCGATTTCAGGACCTCAATGGGACTACCTCTGCCGTGTATCCCCCCACGGACCTCCCATTCCCCAGCACGCTCGCTTGCCCCGATCGCGTGCTCAGACGAGATTGCCGGCTCGTCTCAGGGCGGGTTCGACATCTCGTCTGGTGCCCCGGAAGATGATGAGTTATCGAGCGCAGCATTGGAAAGCGGGCCCATCTGATCTGACACTGAGACTTCGGCTGGGCTTCCTCCTTCGGGAACGGTCGCCCAGTCTCAGGCCGACGTGGAAATGACGGACATGCTTTCCCAGGTGGCCGCGAGCGTCGGGCTAGAGTGGAACCCTCCACTCTCCCCTGAACCATCACGGCTCGATGATTGGTTCCTGGGCTCGAGGCGCAGCTGCCCCTGTTCCTTTCTTCCTGGAAGTGCATGAGGCACTGACAAGGTCGTGGGAGGCACCTTTTACTGCCCAGTTCCGATCTTTCAGCTCCCCCGCTCTCGCTACCCTCGATGGTGGAGCGGCCAGGGAGTATTCGGTAATCCCCCAGGTGGAAAAGGCACTCACGGAGCACTTGTATCCGTAGAGCGCTGCCACCTGGCGCGGGCGCCTGAAGCTCCCAACTAAGGCCTGTAGGTTTACGTCGTCTCTGACGGCTAAGGCCTATGGTGCCGCTGGACAAGCCACCTCCGCCCTGCATGCCATGGCTCTCCTGCAAGTACACCAAGCCATGGCGCTGAAAGAACTGCACGAGGGTAGTTCTGACCCGGGATTGATGCAGGAACTGCGCTATGTGACCGACCTTGCCCTCCGGGTGATGAAGGTCACAGCGCGGTCTCTCGGGCAGGCGATGTCCAGGAGCACCACCTAAGGCTCAACTTGGTAGAGATGCGAGAGGCCGACAAGGCACGGTTCCTTGACACCCCCATTTCCCAGGTTGGCCTGTTTGGCGACACCACTGAGGACTTTGCCCAGCAGTTCTCGACGGTGAAGAAGCAGACGGAGGCTATAAAGCAAATCCTACCCCGGTGCGGCTCAAGATCCCGCACCCAGTCTGCTCATCGCCAAGGGCGTCTCCCTGCAGCAACATTTCTGGCTCCGCCACAGCCTGTCCCCATGGCCCGGCCCCGGTGTGCAACCCATCGCAGGAAGCAGATGCCTCCCGTCTCACGGCCGGCCGCCAATAACCAGAGGAAGGCTTCGAAATGCCCCTGAGATGGGCGACTCAGGGGAAAAGAGACCCATCTCTCTGGAGCTGGTGCACAGACCACTCCATCCCCCGGTGGAGGGCCGGGAGGAGAATTTTTTGTTTGTTTTTTCGCCGCATGCCCCAGAGGCTGCGATACCCAAAGGTTCAGCAAAAGAGCAGTTTCCTTGTTTCCTGGGTCACATGTCCGGTGTGCATGGCCGTTGTCACGACTGCCATCCACCGTTCCTTTTTGGCAGGGTTGGCGCTCCAGCGGCGGTCCCCTCGCCCCTGGGCGCCCAGCTGTGGCACGAATACCCCCACACGGGATTAGTGCCGATGGACCTCTGGGACGAGACTCCTCCACTCGTCACTTTCAGAGGCTCCTGGGGCATATGGCATCCTCAGCGACGGCCACACCGCTCGGGTTGATGCATATGAGACCGCTTCAGCACTGGCTTCAGACTCGAGTCCCGAGATGGGCATGGTGCCGGGGGACACATCGCGTGACCATCACGCCGGTCTGTCGCCGCCTCTTCAGCCCTTGGACCGACCTGGCATTTCTACGGGCAGGGGTTCCCCTAGAGCAGATATCCAGGCGTGTCATGGTTACAACAGCCACCTCCAAGATGGGCTGGGGCACCGTATGCAATGGGCACACAGCCGCCGGCTCTTGGACTGGCCCGTGGCTGCGTTAGCACATCAACTGCCTAGAGTTGTTGGCAGTACTGCTCGCCTTGCGGAGGTTTCGGCCATTGATCCAGGGCAAGCACGTGTTGGTCCGGATGGACAACACAGCGAAGGTAGCTTACCTTAACCACCAAGGCGGTCTATGCTCCCATTGCATGTCACAACTTGCCCGCCGTCTCCTCCTCTGGAGTCAGCAGCGCCTCAAGTCACTACGAGCCACTCACATCCCGGGCGACCTCAACACCGCAGCGGACGCGCTGTCACATCAGGTTACCCTCAGGTGAGAGTGGAGACTCCACCCTCAGGTGGTCCAGCTGATTTGGAGTCAATTTGGTCGAGCACAGGTAGACCTGTTTGCTTCCCGGGAATCCTCCCACTGCCCGCTTTGGTACACCCTGACTGAGGCACCTCTCGGTATGGACACGTTGGCACACAGCTGGCCCCCTGGACTTTGCAAGTATGCATTTCCCCCAGTGAGCCTACTTGCACAGACCCTGTGCAAGATCAGGGAGGATGGGAGCAAGTCATCCTAGTAGTACCCTACTGGCCCACCCAGACATGGTTCTCGGATCTCACGATCCTCGCGACAGCCCCCCCCCCCGGCGAATTCCCCTGAGGAAGGACCTTCTTTCTCAGGGACGGGCACCATCTGGCACCCGCGACCAGACCTCTGGAATCTCCACATCTGGCCCTTGGACGGGACGCGGAGGACTTAAGTGGCCTACTGCCCACGGTGGTGGACACGATCACTCAGGCTAGGGCTCCCTCTACAAGGCACTTGTATGCCTTGAAGTGGCATATGTTTGCTAAATGGTGTTCTTACCGAAGGGAAGACCCCCAGATATGGGCAGTTGGATCAGTGCTTTCCTTCCTGCAAGAGAGGTTGGAGGGGCGGCTGTCCCCCTCCACCTTGAAAGTGTATGTAGCTGCTATTACGGCTGATCACGATGCAGTAGATGGTAAGTAGTTGGGGAAGCACGACTTGATCATCAGGTTTCTGAGAGGTGCTAGGAGGTTGAAACCCTCTAGACTGTGCCTCGTTCCCCCGTTGGACCTCTCTGTAGTCCTTCAGGGTCTACGGGGAGCTCCCTTTGAGCCCTTGGAGTCAGCTGAACTTAAGGTACTTTCTTTCAAGACTGCCCTCCTGACTGCGCTCACTTCCATCAAGAGGGTAGGGGACCTGCAAGCGTTCTCTGTCAGCGAATCGTGCCTGGAGTTTGGTCCGGGTTACTCTCTCCTGATCCTGAGACCCCGACCGGGCTATGTGCCCAAGGTTCCCACGACCCCTTTTAGGGATCAGGTGGTGAACCTATAAGCGCTGCCCCAGGAGGAGGCAGACCCAGCCTTAGCGTTGCTGTGTCCGGTGTGAGCTTTACACATTTATTTGGTTCGCACGCAGAGCTTTAGAAGCTCCGAGCAGCTCTTTGTCTGCTTTGGTGGACAGCAGAAAGGAAGCGCTGTCTCCAAACAGAGGATCGCCCACTGGGTCATTGACATCATCGCTATGGAATATCAAGCTCAGGACGTGCCACCCCCTGCGGGGTTATGAGCCCACTCTACCAGGAGTGTGGTGGCCTCCTGGGCCATGGCCAGTGGCGCCTCTTTGGCAGATATCTGCAGAGCAGCGGGCTGGGCAACACCAACACCTTTGCGAGGTTCTACAGTCTCCAGGTTGAGTCGGTTTTGTCCCGTGTAGTGGCAGGCACAAGCAGGTAAGTTCCGGGATAGCTGGCCGGGTGTACCGCTTGCGCATAGCGCCTTTCCCCTCCCTTGAGGGGAAGACGTGTGCTCTTGACTCCCATTAGTGTTCACAGACTGTGATCCCTGGATGACTTCCTCCTTAGCCCTGTGGCGGTCGAGTTTGCGGAGAAACTCGCTGCCGGCTCAGTACGTGTGCTGGTAAAGCCCTGTACTGAGGTAGGTGCTCTGCATGCAGTGGTTCCCCATAGGTAACCCCATGTGTTATATCTTCCTTAAAATTGTTTCTCTCTTGGTAAACTATGTCTTCCTTGAGCAGAGGGCCCTCTGCTCCGGTCGCCATGCTTGTAGAAACTCCTCCCCCCTTGGGTAGGACCTACCATGTGACTCGGTAAGACCATGTGATGTATTTCCACTTGAAGTACCCCCCCCCCCTTTTCCCTGGGCAGGGTGTGGTCTCCGCGGTGTCTTCCCCTTGGGAGTGACACCCCCCCCCACCCAACATGGACACTCGTGGATCCCAGTCCATTAACAAAATTCCACTCTTTTTGGGGAGAAAAAAGAGGGAAAAGAGGCCTCGGCTGGGCTAGCCTGTCCCTATTTGTCTGCCCGTCTCGCACCGCTAGTCCACGTAACACAGTTCAGCTACAGTAGTTGTGGCATTTTGTATAGGGACTCTTAGTGTCACTACATCGACACAACGTCATGTGAGTGACAGATAGGGAACGTCATGGTTACTTGCATGGTTTACTGCATATCAGCTCCTTTTATACCCGTATGTCCGGGGGAGTGGCATGCAAATTCCACTCGCCAATTCTCATTGGCCTTTTTTCAAAAGATCAGAGGTGTTTTGGGCTCCCAAGAGTGACCCATAGTGTCACTACATCGACACAACGTCTCGTTCCCTCCATCAGGGAACGGAGGTTATGAAAGTAACCATGACGTTTTTACCTATGCATAGTAATGTGAGAATGTCTGGAGTAAAAGAAAAGTAGTTTTGAAAGTCAGCCTTGATCAAACTACAACCAAATCTTAACAAACACACAGGTAGGCACACACAAACAAATTAATACACAAGAACATTCCTTTAACCAAGAATAATTCTCTCTCATTTTGTCTCTGAATACTGATTAACAGTGATAACAGAGCTGGTTGAGTCAGAAGTTTTCTCAGAGTCAGTGGGTATCCTCGCTCTCTTTCTCTCACTCAATTCTCAGAACTGGAATGGGACTAGTCTCAAGTGCTGTACAGATTTTTAGATGGTTAATGAATGAAGAACAGTCTGAATCTGTGACTAAGTGCTCCTCTGACTTTCCTCAAAGCTCCATTCAGCACCACATCAGTTTTGTGGTTACTGAGATAAAGGCTATCCACCTATGGATTGTTATTTGAGATACGTCTAGGGTTATGTGTTGCTGTGCTGTGTTTTATGTGTGGATAGATAAAGAACATTGTTGCTATTAAAAATTGAATAAAAAAACAATGTGTGTGTATATCAAAACAATGCTAAATACAAAATAATAAAATTTAACAAAGCATATAATCAATCATTCATAGTTTGGATATGAAAGTATGTTTAACGTCTTTTAAAGGAATATTTTGTTGTGGACGTGAAAGGTTGTGTGTCCAATCAATTATGTGGTATTCTGGCACAAATTCATCTGGCATTTGGTAGAAACTAGCCAAATTAGGCAAATGCCAACATGGACAGGTTTCGTGAGATGCCCTCATCCTCAAAAATTATGAACTATGCAAGCTAAAAGAAAATACCATCCTGAGTAAATTACATACATTTGGGTTCACTTGAAATGAGGATAAAATTGTGTTTGCCATTAAAAAAAGAAAAGAAAGAAAGAAATATTCTGACAAGTCCCTCGTTTATTTAAAAAAAAGGCAAAAATGGCAATTACAGTAAGGCACTTAAAATGAATATGAATGGGGCCAGTCCTTAAACATTAAAATACACAATGTTTCAAAAGTATAGCCACAAGACGTAAACATATTGCAAACATGATTTCAGTGTGATAAAATCGCTTCGTAACCTTAGTAGTGTAATGATATATCCAATATTACAACTTTTTTGCCATGACGATGCAATGGCAATAATCCCAGTAGGCAATTTTATCACACAAAAATTATGTAGAACAGTATGTCCTGTTAAAACTTAGAATGTTTACGTCTTGTGGCTGTACTTTTGAAACTGTATATTTTAACATTTTGGACTGCCTCAATCACTTCCATTGTAAGTGCCTTTACTGTAACTGCCATTTTTTCTTTTTATAAACTAGGATCGAGTCAAAAAATGTTTTTGTGGTAATCAAAATTATGCTACAAATGCTGTTGATTGAGCTAAACTTATATTGAACCCAGAACATTTCTTTATAATATTTCTATTAATACATTTAAATTTTGATTAAACACATTTGTCTTTACTTTTGTTGTATGTGATGGATCCCTATGTATCAAAGTAAAATCTGGGCTTGGGCTGCACTGTGTTCCAGTAATAATGTAATATTGTATGATATCATCTTTATAAGTTCGTATAGTGCTATAAGAAAAAAAAATGTATGGGATGTTAATTGTTTTTGGATGAAATCATTAAAAATTTGACAGTTAATCAATTAAACAAATTCAAATCTCAGTATGGCCAAGTGTGATCACTGAACAGCAGAAGGATATAATTTAGTTAAATAATATACAGTCTGCACGCGCTACATGCTTCAGAATGAACGAGAGATGCCGCTCTGCTCTCTTTCATACTTCCAACACACATATACACAAGCAGATCATGGGTAATGCTCAATGCGGTGTGTTTAGTGTTTAAGAATTTGTGAAGACTTACATGAATTCCTTCTCCAGTGAGATTTTAGCTTGTGAGTGTTTCAGCATTTCATTTGGAATGCGGAGCTTTTAAAAACTACCGTCAAATCACACAGGAAAATGTCAGTCAAAATAAAAGTTCTGCCAAAATAAATGCTCTGTTTAACTGGCTTAGTGAAATTAAAGACATTGTGAAAAAAGAAGATATATATATATATATATATATATATATATATATATATATATATATATATATATATATATATATATATATATTACTATTGTATAGAAAATATAACATTCAAAGTAATTCCAATAACACTACTAATAACAATAATCCAGAATAAATGTTTTTATTATTATCATTACTATCATAATAAAACCTATTATTTTTATATTTTTATTATTTGTAAGCAATATCACAAAAACATGTGTACTAAACATCAGCGGGCTGTGATTCAGCCACAGTAGCCTTGTGTCACAGGTAATCAGAATTTTTTAATTAATGCTTTCATTTATACTGTGAAGCTCTGCTGTGCAGCATTTTATTTGACCAAAAACAAAACTGTTTGTATGCAATTGTTCAAACCACTGATACAGTATATACAGTTGTGCTCAAAAGTTTGCATACCCTGGCAGAAAATGTGACATTTTGTCTTTTATTTAAGGATAGTGATCATATGAAGCCATTTATTATCACACAGTTGTTTGGCTCCTTTTTAAATCATAATGATAACAGAAATCACCCAAATGGCCCTGATCAAAAGTTTACATACCCTTGAATGTTTGGCCTTTTTACAGACACACAAGGTGACACACACAGGTTTAAATGGCAATTAAAGGTTAATTTCCCACACCCGTGGCTTTTTAAATTGCAATTAGTGTCTGTGTATAAATAGTCAATGCATTTGTTAGCTCTCACGTGGATGCACTGAGGAGGCTTTATACTGAGCCATGGGCAGCAGAAAAGAACTGTCAAAAGACCTGCATAACAAGGTAATGGAACTTTATAAAGATGGAAAAGGATATAAAAAGATATCCAAAGCCTTGAAAATGCCAGTCAGTACTGTTCAATCACTGATTAAGGAGTGGAAAATTCAGGGATCTCTTGATACCAAGCCAAGGTCAGGTAGACCAAGAAAGATTTCAGCCACAACTGCCAGAAGAATTGTTCGGGATACAAAGAAAAACCCACAGGTAACCTCAGGAGAAATACAGGCTGCTCTGGAAAAAGATGGTGTGGTTGTTTCAAGGAGCACAATACAACGATACTTGAACAAAAATGAGCTGCATGGTCGAGTTGCCAGAAAGAAGCCTTTACTGCACCAATGCCACAAAAAATCCTGGTTACAATATGCCCGACAACACCTTGACATGCCTCACAGCTTCTGGCACACTTTAATTTGGAGTGACGAAACCAAAATAAAGCTTTATTGTCACAACCATAAGCGCTATGTTTGGAGAGGGGTCAACAAGGCCTATAGTGAAAAGAATACCATCCCCACTGTTAAGCATGGTGGTGGCTCAATGATGTTTGGGGGTGTGTGAGCTTTAAAGGCACGGGGAATCTTGTGAAAATTGATGGCAAGATGAATGCAGCATGTTATCAGAAAATACTGGCAGACAATTTGCATTCTTCTGCATGAAAGCTGCACATGGGACGCTCTTGGACTTTCCAGCACGACAATGACCCTAAGCACAAGGCCAAGTTGACCCTCCAGTGGTTACAGCAGAAAAAGGTGAAGGTTCTGGAGTGTTCATCACAGTCTCCTGACCTTAATATCATCGAGCCACTCTGGGGAGATCTCAAACGTGCGGTTCATGCAAGACTTTGCATGACCTGGAGGCATTTTGCCAAGATGAATGGGCAGCTATACCACCTGCAAGAATTTGGGGCCTCATAGACAACTATTACAAAAGACTGCACACTGTTCATTGATGCTAAAGGGGGCAATACACAGTATTAAGAACTAAGGGTGTGCAGACTTTTGAACAGGGGTCATTTCATTTTATTCTTTGTTGCCATGTTTTGTTTTATGATTGTGCCATTCTGTTATAACCTACAGTTGAATATGAATCCCATAAGAAATAAAAGAAATGTGTTTTGCCTGCTCACTCATGTTTTCTTTAAAAATGGTACATATATTACCAGTTCTCCAAGGGTATGCAATCTTTTGAGCACAACTGTACCTAGAACTGGATTGCTGATGACAGCATAATATTGAAGCTGCCATATTGATATGCCCAAACCAGGGGTGGATTATGACTAGTAAGGGCCAATTTTCTTTTAGGGCCCCTCCATTGTGAGAGCTTCGAATGGCTGAAAGGTGTGGGGCTCAGAAATAGTGGTTATTTGGTCATTTTTTGGGAAATTCAGTTTGAAATGACCCAACAGCTTGGCTGCCATTATTACTTTTCCATCAAAAAGCCCTGCAAAGGCATCATTTCAGCCTTTTCAAAGTGTCCAAAAATTACATTACATTGACAGAAAATTTAAATGAGCAACGAGTCTGTTTTGGAATGTCCGTGACTTCAAACTTTAGCTGTCAAAACTTACACACAAGCTCTATAATCTGCTTTAATATGCTCTCTTCTTCTTTCCTTCTTCCCTTCCTTCCTTCCTTCCTTCCTTCCTTCCTTCCTTCTTTTCTTCCTTTTCTTTCATTATAGTTTGTCTTGACAAACTTTACATATCTAGTTTAATCACTACTTTTAAACCACACAAATATCTATATTTTCTTTTTTCCAACCACCTAAGCTAAGTTATTTTTTGTAATGTGGGGCAAACATGCAGTTATAGCAATGAATAGTATATTAAACATTTTTGTTTGACAGCCCTTTTATACAAAGACCAATGCTTAACCATATAAAGCCTAATGTAATGACCTCAAAGAATTGTTATTTAATTTGTTTCATGTCTTTATGTTTATTGTAGATAATTGGCACTAATATGTTAAGAGGATAATATATGGCAAACCTAAGAAAATATATACTGTTGGGGTATCACTGTAAGAAGTAAGACTAGAGAGTAAAAATACAGAGAATAAGCAGAGTGTTGAAGTTTTCCGCCGCAAATCTGTTGCGGAATACAAAAGAGAAAATAACTGGGGCAAATAAATCTACAGAAAATCAAAAGCTTGCCATGGTCATTGTCCAAGGGGGCAACACTAACATATTAAATAATAGTCCGAAAATTATATATTTTTAAACCAATTTTTCCACAAAATAATGGAATTTTAAGCACATGTTGTTTGAATTCAATAAATACTAATTTTGAAATATCATAATTGTTAATTTTACTTCAAAATCAGCAAAGATTTCACATAAAAAAGATGAGTGCATCAAAAATGATGGCAGCTATTTTGGAAAATTATATAACAAGTCTTCTACTTCCAGGACAGCATGGAAAATTTCACCAGGAGACAGTAGACATCTCATACACATAGTGATGATGATGTAGAGGCTTAAGAAAGTCATGTATCAAATATGAAACATGCAGCGTTATAAGGTTAAAGAGTTGCTCAAAAAATGTAATTAGAAACAGGAAGGCAAAAGGGTCTAGGAAGGCACTAGCCCCATTGGCCCAGTCCGTAATTCACCTATGGCCCAAACATTCCAGTGTGCCTATTGAATTAATAGAAAATCATATAATTTTAGTGAGTAAACATTAGCCATTCAATCACCGATTTTATATCTGAAGTCTGCCTGTACATTCCTACAATGCAAACGTCCTACACATGTAATTATTATTAGTTTTATTTTTTTAAATCCGTTTCTTGAAAGCCCGAGCAAGTTATGTTTATCGATATCAAAAAGCAACTTCAGTGGCGAACAGATGTTCTGACTGTAAACAAGTTCACTGAAACAAACATACATTTTCAGAGATATTTATTGCGAACATTGAAGTGTTCGTTTTGAGTTACATGCTTAAGGTATTTTTTTTTTTCATCAAAAAGTGCCTTTTTAGCAGTCACTTGCCTGAGAGTGCACTCTTGCTCGCTCTCTCCCTCTCCCTCACACACAGGCAGTGGGCGCGCAAAGAGGGAGAGAGACAAGCAAAGCCAAGTTGGTTCAATTTAAACTGATATGCTAGGTTTAAATTTTTATTTATTTATTTTTTTAATGGCTAATGCACACAGCATGTATGACATGTATCTATGCATGACTAATGAGAGCACTTTGTAAGAGGTTATATAAAAATACCGGTCTGAATTTTTAAGGACCCGTCAGGGAAAAGAACATGTAGTTACCCCATAACAAATGTATATTACAGCTTTTCCTACTGTTTACATAGAAAAAAAGCTGCATGAGAGCATTCCAAAGATGGGTGCCAGCAGACCGACTTGCTAGAAAGACCCAAACCGCACACTTCTGCACTATTCTATGTCATTTTGAAGTGTAAGTAGTGCTAGTAGTATGTTTACACTGAAAATGCAGCACTCTTACAAAAATTGAGAGTTGATAGGAAATTTGCCACAAACTTGCAACAAATTTGCCATTGATAATTTTCACATGCAAATGAGCTTTGCAGCAAACTTGTGGCAAATTGTCCATTGTTGCCAAAGGTTTACCGGAGGTTCACCACTACCAGCAAAGAGCTGCAAAGTTCTGGCAAACATTTGCGGCAAATCAAAAGCTAATTTGCATGTGAAAATAAAGGGCAAGTTTGCGGCTATTTTAGATTATTTGTAAATGAAGTACCAGGATAATGCACTTTTTCAAACGTCAAAAGGGTGTGTGGCATCACTTCATGCTCTCAGTGCACGTGGCTTGCCATACATAGCGGAAGGGGCAGAGTTACTTGGCTGCACTGCTCGTATTACAAAACAATTGTAAATAATGAAGAATGTAGCAGCTGGCGAAACTTCAGTGAATACAGCACCTTACAAATGTGAGTTGAATGCTTTACCATCACCCCAAGCTGTGTGAATATGCACGTTGTTTAAGATACAAGTGTTGAACTGAGGTTGGCTAATGCGCTAAAGCTAGCGGCAACACATCAAGTTCACTTGAAACCCTTGAAAGCCGCTTGAGCACTTCTGGTGGCATCACCTCCTGCTGGCAGTTTATCGTTGCATCAGAGATCTAGCCATATATATATATATATATATATATATATATATATATATATATATATATATAATGTGGTTTACACACTGTTTTGATAAAACATGGAATTCAGAAAAAAAATTAAATGGAAAACACATAATTTGTATCTGCAAGACTTTATGCAGTTAATCAAGTCCTTTTCTGTGTACTTTCATAAGTAATCTATGGCTATTTATTTGTTTCCTAAGTATCAAATTATTATCAATACTGAGGTACCAGGGCTGGTATTTAACCGAAGACAACATCAACACTTGTCCAGCAATGAGTAATATTGCAGCTCCTAAGCTCTTTCTACCCATAAATAATTCATACATCCCCTTGCCCATCTTCATATAACAAGCAATAATTTGCCTACAATGAGTGTCAGGTGCTGTGTCAGTAGAGAAAAACAGTGATTGAATGCTGAAATCATAGTTGTGTGTGTTTGTGTGTATGTGTTTGTCTTCCTCACACCCACACCCACAGAAGAGATGAGGAAGATAAATCTGTTGTTGCCAGATAGATTACGTTTATCTATCCCACAGCCTTTCTTTTATGACTTTCCAGATAATCATAAGCGAGTCACAGCATTGGATGTCTTTTGTCAGTTTTGATGTTGTTCCTGCACTCTTTAAGGCAGTCCCTGAGCTCTGTGGCTCATCTAATTGTATCAGTGGCTGTGAAAGTAATAAAAATGAAGCAAAGAAAAATAAAAGAAGTAAAAAAGTCAGCGAGCCTGCTACCTGCCTGTTAGCCACCAGATAAAATTCAAAATATAGGTTTGCCTTTTCATCCACTCATGAGCTGGGGACATTGGGTCATGTTCAAGTGGAATAGCATCAATGGGATATCTGAAATGAAGACATATCATCTTTTTTGACCATCTCTAATCTGTTTATATCTGTGTCCTCTGCTTTTGTCATGAGGGATCAATCCAAAGCTGCTTTTGTTCGTCCGTTATCTTTTTCTCGGAAAGAGTACGAAGGGGGTTGCCCAATCTAATTCCGCCAGTCTGTAATATTCTGGGGAGCAATAATCACATTCAGAACCAAGTTGATAATATCACACCACAAAAAAGGCAATATCTCCCCATCATTCTATTCTTTTCCTTTATTTCTCTCCCAAAAATTGACCTTTTTATTAAAATAATAATAATAATAATAATAATAATAATAATAATAATAATAATAATGAGAGCAGGAAAAGGTTGCCTGCTAATGACTGTGGATGTGTTCATGATCTTATAGTTTTCTTCATTGCGGAAGCAGTTTTGTTTGTTGTGTTGTGACTTTGAACCAACAATTCAATAAAACTTGAAATGTACAATGACTCAAATGCCGTATCACCTTGAAATACAATGAATGTGACTGCTGAGTGTGTAATGAGAAATTATCAAATAATTTAGCAGAGATACAAAAAAAGCACTTTATTGAATATGTTTGAATATGGTCAACTAGCAACTACAAATAAAATGCGGAAAATGTTGGAAAAGCTCTCCGTATTACAGTTTTTCTCAATTGCTTTGGCTCAACAGTCTTAACATTCTCTGAACTATAAGTGCAATTGTCACAACTGTTTTATGGGACATCACAACCCTATTGCATGTCTGCAAAAAAGTAGTTACTCACCCAAAACATTTAATTCATGCTTCAAAACCTAGTTATTGTGTCAGTAAATTGGCCAATGCCACCAAAATGAAAATTATTATTATTTTTATTTATTTTTTTCTTTGTGCACTGGTCAAAATATTTAGATGTTTGTTTCACCATGGCAGTCATCCCTGGAAATGTTTGTTATATACAAATTTAATTTTTGTTCTAGTTTTTTGCTGACACTGAATGCTTATTGTACTATACAAGAATGTCAGTTTTGACTAGCTGAATGATTGTGCATCACACTGAGCTTTTTAGATACCGATTTCAACAGTAGGTAAAAGTTTACTGGGAAAAGTCAATACTATACAATACTGTACACAGGGAAAAGATATGCACATTTGTATATATACAGTAAATTGTTTTTTGTTGCAATGTGTTACATGTAAACAAAAAATTCACATTTGCATGTCCATTCATGTACACATTTCTTACATGTAAATTCATATAAAGTGAACAGAAAATTCCCACAAAATTACATCCATGCAAAAAAAAAAAAAAAAAAAAAAAAAATGTCATAGATTTTTATGGAATATACATGTATGTCTGACATATTTTGATAATTGAATGGATCATTTTGCATGTGATGGCTCACACGATAAAAGAATGTTTAGAAGTTGTGAAGAGTATGACAATTTCACTGACATTTTTTTGATCAGCAAGCCATGTGCATTTAGTTATTGTGCAAATTGTAGATGATTGTACTTACTCTTTTGCACACATTTGCCAAAACACATGCAATTTGCTTAAATGAATAAGAAATTCAAATCTAGTGTGAACACGAAACTAACTGTTCAGAGATATGAACTTATTGTTTAAATATATATATATATATATATATATATATATATATATATATATATATATATATATATATATATATATAATTCTCATTTGAGAATTGAGCCAAAGCGATCGAGAAAAACTGTAAATGGCAGATTTTCTTGTTTCCTGCTGCTTTCTTCCTAAGGTGATTTTATTTTATTTTTAAATCATCAACAAGATTACAAACCAACCATCTGAGAAAATACAAGTCCCAAATGTGTCTGTGTTTGCCAATGAATTTAATAATATCAAAAATTCTTAATTTCTTCCTCGTGACTGTGAAAGCCATTAAGCCCACACCAGTATGTGCTCATCTGCAAGCCCAGACAAATTTGGGTTAAAACATACAGATACACACACACACACACACACACACACACACACACACACAGCTCATCTCAGTAGTAGTACTGTACATATATTTTCAGACTACACACCTGTACCCTTTGACCAGAGCTAAACATGTTTAAACTTCTTATTGGCATAAATTTACTTAGTTTAAACCGATAAATGCTATCTTCTGATCCTCTTAATTAAGAATGGATAATACTTTGCAATTGCATTTTTTTTTTTTTTTTTTCCATCTAATTGGTGCTAGCATTTTATGTTTTCAAATTACACTTTTGGAAGGATTTCACTTTTTTCCATAGCTGTAATGGATGGCTCTAGTAGAGATCACAGTAATAACAGACACACATCCTTTTACATTAAAAGTCACTTTGGTTAGTGTGACTTTAAACTCTCAGTTAGAATCTATGAAACACACATCATTATATGGCAGCGTCTTGCATCAAGGTGAAACGTTTATCCTTTTCATTACATGTGAGAGGAATACTTTTTCAAAAATCGTCTGTACCCTAGAAATGAGAGGCAGTCTCCTTTGCCATAAAGATCTGACAAGCCTTCAAGGGTATTTCATTAAATACATTGATAGGCCAAAAAGTGCAAAAAGTGCTCAGTGCAAAGGCGTCTCGGTTACTGTCGTAACCTCCGTTCCCTGATGGAGGGAATGAGACGTTGTGTCGATGTAGTGACACAAGGGTCACTCTTGAGAGCCCCGAACACCTCAGATCTTAGAGAAAAGACCAATGAGAATTGGTGAGTAGAATTTGCATGCCACTCCCCTGGACATACGTGTATAAAAGGAGCTGGCTCGCAACCACTCGTTCAGGTTTTGTGCTGAGGAGCCGAGACAGGGTCCCGGCCATTTCAGCGGGTAGTACAGCGTTGTGGCAGGGGTACACAACGTCTCGTTCCCTCCATCAAGGAACGGAGGTTACGACAGTAACCGTGATGTTCCCCTTCTGTCACTCACTCGATGTTGTGTCAATGTAGTGACACAAGGGGTCCCTGTATGAAACGCCACAACTAGCTGAACCATGTTACGTGGACTGCCGGTGCAGGTGCAAGCAAGCTGCTGCGTGCATAGTAGCAGGTGCACCGGTCTGCACGTAGCCTCCCCCAACGCCCCAAAAAACGTTGGATAGTTCCCCACATCCCCTGAAGGGGGGGAGACATATCTAGTATTTTCTCTCTATGTTTTCTCTCCACAGAGTATTCAGTTATCCGGCTGAGGCCATTTTAATGCTCAATATATGTGCGGGGGAAGGTGTTCTTTTCCTATCCTATTCTTTCAGGGGGAAAAGACCCCGCGGAGACCACATCCTGCCCAGAGGGGAGGTAACATGTGGCAAGCACATCATGTGGGCTCAGAGCCGCACTTGGAAGAGGCACGGTGGTAGGTCCTGCCTGAAAGGGGAGGAGCTCTACAAACACGGCGACCGGGACAAAGAGGGCTCTGTCGAAGGGAGATGCAGGTCTGACGACAGGGAGACCGTACTGCGGAAAATACATCACAGGGGGTTATCGGAGTAACCGGCACCTGTGGAGCACCTACCTCAGTAAGCACACATACTGGTTCCCGCTGTGAATTCCTCTGCTGAATTCGTGAGCCACAGGGCTAGGGAGGAAGGACATCCAGGGCTCATGGGTTTGTGAACTCGCATGGAAAAAGAAGCACACATCTTTGCCTCTTTGCAGGGGGAAGGCGCTATACGCAAGCGATACACCTGGCCAGCTGTCCATATTCCTGAACTTACCTGTTCGTACCTGACAGAACATGGGACGAAACCGGCTCAACCCGGAGATTGTAAAATCTCATGAAGATATTGGGTGTCATCCAGCCCGCTGCCCTGCAGATGTCTGCTAGAGAGGTGCCATGGGCCAGTGCCCATGAGGATGCCAGACTCCTTGTGGAGTGTGTTCATATTCCCGAAGAGGCGGGCACAGCCTTTCTGCTGTCCACCAAAGCAGACAAAGAGCTGCTCAGAGTGTCTAAAGCTCTGTGTGCGATCCAAGTAGATGTGCAAAGTATGCACCAGACACAGCAATGACAGGGATGGGTCATCCTCCTCTCGGGGCAGCTCTTGCAGGTTCACCACCTGATCCCTGAAGGGGGTTGTGGGAACCTTGGGCACATAGCCTGGCCGGGGTCTCAGGATTACGTGAGAGTCACCCGGACTGAATTCCAGGCAGGTACCGCTGACAGAGAACGCTTGCAGGTCCCCGACCGTCTTGATGGAGGTGAGCGCAATCAGGAGGGCCGTCTTCAAGGAGAGGGCTTTCAACTCGACTGACTCTAGCGGCTCAAAGGGGGCTCCGCAAAGGCCCAGGAGGACCACAGAGAGATCCCATGAGGGGAACAGGCATGGCCTAGGAGGATTCAGCCTCCGGGTGCCCCTCAGGAAACTGATGATCAGGTTGTGCTTTCCTAAGGACTTACCGTCCACTGTATCGTGGTGTGCTGCTGTGGCGGCCACATACACCTTCAAGGTGGAGGGGAACAGCTGTTCCTAGAGCCTCACTTGTAGGAAGGAAAGCACTGACCCGACTGTGCATCTCTGAGGGTCTTCAGCTCAGGAAAGAGTATAAAGCTGCCTCATGGAGGGAGCTCTGGCCTGAGTGATGAGAAAGAAGGTCCTTCTTCAGGGGAATTCGCCAGGGAGGGGCTGTCGTGAGGAGCGTGAGGTCTGATAACCAAGTCTGCGTGCGCCAATACGGGGCCACAAGGGTGACCTGCTCCTCGTCCTCCCTGACCTTGCACAGGGTCTGTGCAAGTAGGCTCACTGGGGGGAACGCATACTTGTGCAGCCCCCAGGGCCAGCTATGTGCCAGCACATCTGGGCCAAGGGGGCCCCCGTTGGAGAATACCAGAGCGGACAGTGGGAGGTTTCTCGGAGGCAAATAGGTCTACTTGTGCTTTGCCGAACCAACTCCAAATCAGCTGGACCACCTGGGGGTGGAGTCTCCACTTTCCCCTGAGCATCACCTGCTGCGACAGCATGTCCGCTGTGGCATTGAGGTCGCCCGGGATGTGAGTGGCCCGCAGCGACCTCAGTCGCCGCTTACTCCATAGGAGGAGATGGTGGGTGAGTTGCGACATGTGACGTGAGCGTAAACCGCCTTGGTGATTTATATATGCTACTGTCGCCGTGTTGTCCGTCCGGACCAACACATGCTTGCCCCGGAACAATGGCAAAAGCCTCCGCAGGGCGAGCAATACTGCCAGCAACTCGAGGCAGTTGATGTGCCAACACAGTCGCGGTCCTGTCCAGGAGCCAGCGGCTGCGTGCCCATTGCACATGGTTCCCCAGCCTCGCTTGGAGGCATCTGTCGTAATGACGACGCACCTGGACACTTGCTGTAGGGGAACGCCTGCCCATAGAAATGCATGGTCTGTCCAAGGGCTGAACAAGTAGCGGCAGATCGGCGTGATGGCCACGCGATGTGTGCCGTGGCGCCATGCCCATATCGGGACACAAGTCTGAAGCCAGTGCTGAAGCGGTCTCTTATGCATCAACCCTAGTGGCGTGACCGGCGCCGAGGATGCCATATGCCCCAGGAGCTTCTGAAAGTGTTTCAGCGGAACCGCTGTTCTCTGCTTGAACGACTTCAGGCAGTTCAGCACCGACCGCACACGCTCACTCATGAGGCGCGCTATCATCAAGACTGAGTCTAACCCCATGCCGAGAAAAGAGATGGTCTGAACTGGGGAGAGCTTGCTCTCTCTGTGCGTGAAGGAAAGATAAAAAATCTCCAGTTGCACAGCACTTTTTAGAAGCTGGGGGCGGGGGGGGGGGGGGGGGGGGTGTATAGAACAGATACTCCTACAGAAAGAATCCAGATGGATATTTCACATAAAACCTTTACATCCCCTGGGAATGAATGAAGATTTGTCCCTCAGCTGTTTTCTATAGGATTATTATGACACATCTATATTTGCACATGCTTATGATTTGAATCATAGAATATTTGCAAATATAACTATGTACAGTTTACTTTTGGAAATACGTGTAGAAATTTTTGAATTACTGAATTATGCAGGATCAACATTTGTATTGACATAACTTACATTTATTCAGGTATAATGTATATATGAAACACAATATAATTCCTTACTGATCTGTATGCATACAACAATTCTTCTTTGAATAATGAGTATTATTTGTATATGGTTGTGATATAATAATATAATGGGTAATTTTTGTATATGTAATATTTATGTAATTTGTATCCTTCTCTATCTCCTGATATATACATGTAGATTCTTGATAACTTTTCTTTGTTACTTTAGTAATATATGTGAATGCCGGTATACCATATAAAAAGTCAATATATGTCTATAACTTTTAGCAAACATTTGTTTATTTTTAAGTCTATTCTATTTGGACAAATACGGTAAATACTCCCTCTTTATAAATGGAATCAGGTGTGCTATTGTTAACGTGACACTGATGACAATGTAAATCGAAAATGTTTTGTCTTTGCACTGAGCACTTTTTGCACTTTTTATCCTCTCAATAAACAAATTTTTTTTTAAGACTTTTTCCACATGTTGTGTGCGAGCTTCCCCTCTCTTTTGGACTATAGTATGATTTTTTGAGCTTACGCACAAAGCTACTTAGAAATATAAGCCATTTCAGTATTTGGTGCAGACGTCTTTACAGCTTTTGTTCTGCTGTTTGTTTATCATTAAATACATTGAAGCAGAATGTCTTGTAGTTATATTTATGTAACTCAAAGACAATCAAACCTGAAAAAAAAAAAAAAGCAAAATGGATGATGATCTCTATTCGTTGCCCACATATCAAAGTGTCTGTCTTCTAATCAGTAGGACAGATGCAGGATTCTGCTGTCTGTGATGTAGATTGGCATGCAGTGAAAGAGAAAAGCACATATCCTTTTTACTGACTCTCCTTATTGGCATTCAATGCCATTGTTCTCCCATTGCAACGCTTTACTGTTTCCATGGCAACCTGAGGCGTAATCAGAGGCAGGCAGTTAAAGATGTGCCTCTATCACAGATAGTGACGCCAGTTCTTGATAAAAAGAGAGCTGAGATAAAATGTCCTACATATGTGCCTTAGGAGAGTATCTCAAGTCCTATAATATATCACAACTCCTGAGAGGGACAGAACACACTGCAACAAATACCTTCATGGTGCTGCTCGACCCAACAGGTCTTTTAGCCTTATATACCATCTAATGAAACAATAAAAACAGAAACAAAGTACTGAAAAGGAAACAAAACATTTATGAAGTTTGTCTGGAAAACCGCTTAAACTTTGGTGTGTGCCTAGGGTGGTTTGCTAGTCTTGGCTGGTTTAAGCTGGTTTAGTTGGTGTCCCAGCCTGGCCATGCGGGTATTTAGCAGGTTTAGCAGGTTGGTACCAAAACCCAACATAGTCTTATGGCAACTCGTAATAATTTGTACCAGATAGCAAAATCGTGTCGTGAGTTTAGCTTGCTCAAGCCAGTTGAGACATCAGGATTAATTCTGCCTCAAATTTGAAGAAACATATCGAGGTACATTTCATATTTCGGCTTACTAGATTCTCTGTATCTATAAGGTTGCCTGCAAATTAGCTATGAATCACTGATATTATTGGGCTGCTGTGAGAGATTTTTGCAATGTCAGAAATAGGGCTGGCCAATAAATTTATAGATACTGATTATAAACTTTTGAGTAATTTTCTATAATTAGCCTATGTTCTAGTGCAACTACTAGGTCATCTAGACCAGGTGTGATCATTACACCGATCGCGATAGCAAGACAACCACTGGTCGATCTCGATAAAATCTAAAAGACTGAATTTTTATTTCTATCTTCTGTAGCCACCTGCTGTATGGTTGACAGGCGGATAATGTATGTGTGCTTCGCATGCGTGTGTGTTCAGAGAGCACTCGTGCTAATGCAGGTTTGCGCCATAAACAGTCAAATAGACTCAATAATTCCACCAAAATGCCCGTCTTGGTGAGGTATTAATGTAAACACAGTCAGTTATGTCTAAAGTGAATGTAAACAGTGAGATGAAAATCGGATTTGTATCAAAATGTCGGACATGAAGTGTACATGTAACCGAATAGAGCACTATTTAGTGTGTCATTTAAAATGCTATTAATCAGGCGGTTCTTAGGTGTCGGATCATCCAGTATGCCTCATTCATCAAAAAATCCAAAGCACAAGAACTCGTGGAGTTGGAAGGGAATATTAAAAGTGCCAAGGCAGAGCTGAAGCACCGAATGTCGTCTGATGGCCTCAGGGAATTGACCCGATTGAAATACAGATATAATAGGTGGAGTTTTGGTTATTTAGGGCAAGACAGTCATATTTTGAGTCGGGGGACAAAGCAGGGAAGCTTTTGGCTAGATATATAAAGCAGAGTGTTCTGTATAGTACTTAATCATGTGTCATTTTTGTTGAGCTGTCCTTTGATTTGAGTTATGTGGTTCTACTGTGAAATCTAGTGGTGTAAAATGTTACTGCGCCTGTTTATAAAACAAACAGGAAGTCTGTAAAAAAAAAGCTCTCTGTCTGTGTTCTGGTGCACATCATTGTTTTCAATGGTCCAATCCTTGGAGTAAATACAACCGTAAGTTATAATTATTGTGTTTAAACAAGTGTAGTGCTCTTATGTACAATATTATTTGAAAGTTGAACATTTAGAGGAATGTTAATCGATCGATGGTCTGTTATGAAAATTTGGACAAGCTAATGTGTAGCATTTCTGAGAAGGTTATGTAATCTTTTCTTTATGCAAATGCATATTGTTAAATGCAAATCGAGGAATTTAAACAAAGTAATTAATGACGGGTTGTTTGTTCAGTTATTCAAATGTGTAAATGAATGCATGTGAATGTGAAAATATCTAAGTGGTTTGTGAATTACTCTGTAATTTGTATCTTTATATGTTTCTTTTAGTTTTACAGAAAAGATGTAGTGAAGTGGAGTGCATTAAAGTATGCATCGCATCAATACAAAGAAAGACGTGTCACGAAGCTTCATTCTTGTTAACTATCTGTCAAAGCTTTGTAAAGAACACAACTGCTAGGACAGAATAGTAAAAGGTCGTATACTCAGAGGGTGAAGGAAAAACAAAACATTGTGCAACTCAACATGGAGAAACAAACCGAAGAAATGAACCAAGAGCTAGAGACAAAATCGCAGTCGAGCAAATCATGCCGATCGAGCAGGTCTTCAGCTAGTGCAGCTGCAACCACTGCAAGAGCAAAAGCAGCCGCATGCAAAGTGAAAGCTTCTTATGCTGAGAGGGAAGCTGTTATGTTGAGAGAAAAAGCTCAAATAGAAGAGCAACAACAGAAAACGCTAGCTGAAATGGCACGTAGAAAAACCAAAGTTGCCTATAGGCAAGGCTCTGGGGCCAGATGGCTTTGCCGCAAAATTTTTTAGATCTTATGCTACAGAACTGGATCCACTTTTGTTAGAAATTTATACGGAATCATTAAAGAATGGAAAGCTTCCGCCAACCATGACACAAGCCCGGTCAGTTTGATTCTTAAAAAAGACAAATATCCAAGCGAGTGTAAGAGTTATCGTCCAATTTCTCTGATCCAGCTAGACATAAAAATATTGTCAAAAATTTTGGCTAACCAATTAAGTGAAGTTATGACATCTCTTATACACATAGATCAGGTGGGGGTTATTCGGGGCTGCAGCTATTCTGATAACATTAGTCGTTCCATCATTATAATGTGGTCAGTGGCGAATGATCAGACTCCAGTCACTGCCATCTCACTAATGGTAGAATGAGATTATCTTTTTAAGATTTTGGAAATATATGGGTTCGGAAATACTTTTATTGGATATTAAGTTACTTTATAGACACCAGGTAGCGGTAGTACAAACAAATGGATTAATTTCAGATTATTTTACTCTGGATAGGGGCACCTGGCAGGGTTGCCCTCTTTCCCCATCATTGTTCTGTCTTGCCCTGGAACCATTAGCAGCCGCGATAAGAAGGGAAGATGATTTTCCAGGGGTGATGGCGGGAGGTGTGGCGCATAAACTTTTGCTTTACGCAGATGATATTTTATTATTCATCACCGACCCCACTAGATCTATGCCTTGCCTCCACAGAATTATTCATTCCTTTTCTAGTTTTCAGGATACAGAGTTAATGGGTCTAAATCCAAATCTCTGACTCTGACAGCGTACTGCCTAGTAACAGCTTTCCAGCCGGGTGCCTTCCAGTGGCCCAAACAGGGCATTAAGTATTCTGGCATTTTATTCCCAGCAAATTTGTCTGATTTAGTTAGAGTTAATTTTGATCCCTTATAAAATGTTTTTCGACGATGTGGCAGGTGGGCTTCATTACATTTATCTATGATTGGCAAGGTTATTGTTATTAAAATGAATTGTATTCCAAAATGTAACTACCTGTTACAATCTCTGTTTGTTTGTTGGGAAATGGGGTGGATACTTAGCGTTCTTGGAGGGTTCTCGGGTGGAATAGTGGAGAGAGGGATAGTTGTCAATGTGTGTGATTTTTATATATATGCATTTCTTTCTTTTTTTTTTTTTTTTTCTTTAACCCTTACCAGCCGGAGCATTCAAATTTGGGAACAATAATTATCGGACAGGCAGCTAGCCTCTATTTTTAAGCAAATTTCTGTGAAACTTGCTAAATAAACATTAGCAAGCAATACTATGTACATTTTTAGCTAAATAACGATGTTCCTCCTCCCCCCTCCTCGACCAATCTTATGGTGGGTGTCAGGAGGGAGGTAAGTGCCTCGATGTCTCTGGACTCAGTATGGCCACGGGGTTCGAGCCCCCTCGACATGGCGCCTCAGGCTCTGCCCCGCCAAGAGGCCCCCCCCACCGGTATGTCTGACGTGATTATCCCCTTGGTCCCCCTCGTCCGGAGTTTGGACGCGTGGCTCGCGCTTTCCAACCCGTCGCGATGGCTGACCCGGACCGTCCAACTCGGCTACGCGATTCAGTTCGCCAGGCGCCCACCCAGGTTCAGTGGAGAACGCCGCTACCTTGCATGCGGAGATCGCTACCCTTCTACGGAAGGGTGCGATAGAGCCTGTTCCTCCAGCCGAGATGAAGAAAGGGTTTTACAACCCCTACTTCATTGTACCAAAGAAAGGCGGTGGGTTACGTCCAATCTTGGACCTGCGAGTACTGAACCGGGCCTTGCACAGACTCCCGTTCAAGATGCTGACGCAAAAATGCATTTTAGTGAGCGTCCAGCATCAAGATTGTTTTGCGGCGGTAGACCTGAATGACACGTACTTCCACGTCTCGGTCTTACCTCGACACAGACCCTTCCTGCAGTTTGCTTTCGAGGGCCGTGTGTACCAGTACAAGGTCCTCCCCTTCGGCCTGTCCTTGTCCCCTCGCGTCTTCACGAAGGTCGCAGAGGCAGCCCTTGCCCCGCTAAGGGAAGTGGGCATCCACATCCTCAATTATCTCGATGACTGGCTAATCCTAGCTCACTCTCGGGATGTGTTGTGTGCGCACAGGGACCTGGTGCTCATGCATTTCAGCCGACTGGGGCTGGGGCTGGGGCACCGTATTCAATGGGCACATCAACTGCCTCAAGTTGTTGGCATTACTGCTCGGCCTGTGGAGGTTCCGGCCATTGATCCAGGGTAAGCACATGTTGGTCCGGACAGACAACACGGCGACGGTAGCATACATCGACCGTCAAGGCAGTCTACGCTCCCGTTGCATGTCACAACTCGCCCGCTGTCTCCTCCTCTGGAGTCACCAGCGCCTCCAGTCGCTACGAGCCACTCACATCACGGGTGACCTCAACACCGCAGTGGACGCACTGTCATGACAGGATACACTCAAGGGAGAGTGGAGACTCCACCCCCAGGTGGTCCAGCTGATTTGGAGTCGATTCAGTCAAGCACAGGTAGACCTGTTTGCTCCCACTGCCCGCTTTGGTACGCCCTGACCGAGGCACCCCTCGGTATAGATGCGCTGGCACACAGCTGGCCCCCTGGACTACACAAATATGCTTTTCTCCCAGTGAGCCTACTTGCCCTAATGATTGCCCGAACATAAAAAATAAAATAGTTTGGGAAGAATTGGATGCAATGCTCGATATGGGAGTAATAGTGGAATCCCACAGTGACTGGTCCAGCCTGGTTGTTCTGGTGCCTAAGAGTGACGGGTCTGTAAAATTCTGTGTGGATTATAGAAAAGTCAACGCGGTGTCTAAATTTGATGCCAACCCCAATGCCTTGTATTGATGAGTTGCTCGATCAGTTGGGCACTGCTCCTTTTACTCGACACTGGATTTGACAAAGGGTTATTGGCAGATCCCCTTGACACCAATTTCCCGTGAAAAAAAACGGCTTTCTCCACACCGTTTGGATTACACAAATTTGTGACACTTCCGTTCGGTTTGTTTGGGGCTCCGGCCACGTTTCAGTGCCTCATGGACCGAATCCTCAGACCGCATTCAGCTTACGCCTCTGCCTATTTGGATGACATCATCATTTATAGCAATGACTGGCAGCGGCATATGCAGCATCTGAGGGTGGTTCTGAGGTAGCTGCGATGGGTGGGGCTCACAGCAAACCCTAAGAAGTGCGGTGAAGATTGGGTGGGTGGAGCTACGGTATCTGGAGTTCCACTTAGGCTACGGGCAGGTACGTCCCCAAATTTACAAGACGGCGGCGATTGCGACCTGCCTGAGACTCAAGACCAAAAAGGGGGTGAGACAGTTCCTGGGGCTGGCTGGCTATTAGAGGAGATTTGTGCCTAACTATTCGGATGTCACCAGCCTGCTGACTGATCTCACTAAAAAGGGAGCTCCAGACCCAGTCCAGTGAATGGAGCAGTGCCAACAGGCGTTTACGCAGGTTAAAGTCACCCGCACTTTGCGGGGGCCACTTTTACATGCATCTAATTTCTCTCTCCCTTTTTTATTATAGACAGACGCTTCAGACAGAGGGGTGGGGGCCGTACTCTTGCAGGTGGTGGAGGGGGAGGAGCATCCAGTGCTGTACATCAGCCGCAAGCTCTCCTTGAGGGAAACAAAATACAGCACCATGGAAAAGGAATGTCTGGCCATCAAGTGGGCGGTCAAGTGGGCGGTCCTTACTCTCCATTATTACCTGCTGGGGCGGGCCTTCACTCTCTGCTCAGATCACGCCTCACTCCAATGGCTCCACCGCATGAAGGATACCAATGCGTGGATCACCCGGTGGTATCTGGCACTCCAGCCCTTTAAATTCAAGCCATAAAAGGGAATGTGAATTACGGTATGTTTGCTATATTTTTAAATTGCAACATACAGTGTTTATTATAAGGGGGCATATACTTTAGCTTTCGCAACCCAATACTCACTACTCATGAGTACTTTTAAATGAGCTACTCTTTTAGTCTTACTTGAGTAGTTTTTAGGACAGGTACTTTTACTCACACTACATTTTTTGGGGGGAAGTAACCGTACTTTTACATTTGAATAGGATTTTCAGCACTCTTTCCACCCCTGATTTTAAGAAAGGACATTTCTGTGAAAAATTTCTGTGACAAATGGCAAATAAATGATTATGAACACTGGATGTTAACACTTACTTAATTTACAAATTTAAAACAATGACTTGCACTGCTGTGACGAGGCAGATGAGGAATGAGGATCTAAATGCAGCTTTTAATAAAACAAAGTTGAACAAGGTAACTCAGAATAAAAGGAAACAAAACACAGGGAACCAGGCACAGAACATGACAACACGTGAAGACTGACAAAGAAACCAGGGGAAACAAGGGCTTAAATACACAAGGGCAAACAAGGGAATGGGGAACACCTGGGGAAAACAATCATGGGAAAACCAGTCATGACAGGAAACTACAAAGGACTGCAAAACTAACACTGGAACTGGGAACTAAACAAGAATTTCAACATAAAAGTCAAGGCAAAAACAGGGAATATGTGACAACTGCACACAAATAACTAATATTGGCATTATATTCATGTTGTTTAGCCAAAGAGGAACTGGCCCCCACAGCGAGCCTGGTTTCTCCCAAGGTTATTTTTCCCCATTAGCCAACATCTTATGGAGCTTTGTGAAATATTACGGTTTCATTTTTTGTTTTTGTTAATGCATTATTTCCTGTAAAACTGCTTTGAAACGATGTGTGTTGTGAAAAGCGCTATACAAATAAAAATGATTTGACTAATCTTTCTACTGTGATACACAAAAAATATTTTCCTATATAAAAATCATGGTTCATTTAAGGGGGACTTTTTACTAATTTTCTCAGTCTAAGCCTGAAAACGAGGTTTAAATGTTTGATTGTCTGGTTCGCACCCACACAGACAAGATGTCATTCTAAACCATTTTGCGGTCAAGAATTGATATGGTGAGGGAGGTGAGAGAACAATTTAATTTGTTGTGACTGATGAGACCTTTCCTTTTACTTGTCTTTAAAAACTTGTCAAAGTATCAAAACTTTTGATGCACAATGTCTATCATGTCAGTCATTGATTGATTCCTCAAAGGTGAGACGTTCTAGGCACATTTCCATAATGACAAAGCCACTCTTTTTACCTCAGCCTGACTGATGCTTTACTTTGATTCTTCTTCATTTTAATGCATTTCACCCGGTTGCATCATCAAGATTCAAGAACTGATAAATTAATAATTATGTTAGAATTTTCAAAAATGTCACCAGTAGTGATGGTGAGTGTATGTGTCTCTGATAAGATTAAAAGGTATGTGGGAGGAGGAGGCTGCTACACCTTGTTTTGGGGACATGTTGTAAAACTTAGGCTAAATGTAGCACTGCTAGTGCTCATCAAAGCACTTTACTACCCAGGATCATTTACTAAAACTGGAGTTGGAGACTCGAGTGTTGTCCAATTTCACAAGTGCACTTAACCTCTCTCCATACTTCTATGTCCACTACTGCACTACACTTAAGCTTTACTGTATCAGGCACACTGACATTAAGCACGTCTGAGTATCATCAAAATCTGACAGCTTTTCTCAGATAAAGAAATGTTTTTATCAGATTTAGAAGACCACGAATGGTCTTGGTGGAAAATACAACCAACAGCAGACATAAACCAACAGAAATCACTCTTTTAGGTGTGTGGCTAATTTGCAGTGGTTTGCACTTGAAGTGAATGAATTTTCTATTTATCGAAAAGGAAAAGTGAATGAGAAATGTTTACTCTGAGAATTTCACCTAATTGTCGTCTTTCATTTTTAACTCATTTCCAGATGGGGTGTGTTCCTCGCTAAATTTAACACACAGCGCTTATCACAAACAGTGCGTTGAACAAATCACAAGGAAGAGATGTGCACAAGCTCAACTGACAATAACTGCCTACAGACTGGTGCTGCTTCGTTGACTTCAAAAACAGCCGCCACTTATTGACTAGGCCTGGAAAAACCAAACGCCCCTCCTGAAGTTAATCAGTAGTGTGGCCCATTGGGAGCTCACCTTCCCTCCCCTCCCTCTCCCATACCCGTAAATTTTATGAGGCCACTGAATTTAGTTTCATGGATGGCTAATTCTGTTTGTTTTGAATGGCATACTCCGTACATTGACCGGGATGCTTAATTAGCGCTATAATGAAAGCCTGTTTACAAATGAGCTGAGTAATCCCTGTGAAAGCATGCTAAATTGTGCTTCTCCTTTTCCCTGGTGCCTACAGTAGAGCACCAGGGCATAAAGAGATAAGCACAAACAGAGGTTAGTGATAGTGGTTAAGCTATTGACAGCAGGTTCTATAATGGTTCTATACTATACTATATACAACATCCATACAGTTGTGCCTCCTGCAATATTCAATATGTATCACATTTGTTTAACTATTTATTAAATGCAAGCTGCATATACATGCAAACCTAAATGTATTAGAGGTCATCCTTGGGTAGAGAAAGTTCTCTCTTATGCAACTGGCATATCTCCAGAGATTTTGATACGAATATCTCTCTGCAAGATACAGAGGACTATTTGTGATTTGTGTCTACATGATCACAAACAATTAATCAGTTCTCGTAAAAATGTGCCATCATACAGTTTTATGCACAAAGAATGTTAGGCATTGTCTCTGAGAGTAAACATATTAAAATATTTAACCAAAACACCACATGGTTATACTTACCTTCATGTTCTTAGCAGCCATTTTCTTACCAAAAGCAACAGAGTGCAACAGTGCCCACACACTTTTTCAGCTGTCTGGTTTCCGGAAGTATTTTTCCCATTCATTGTTCCCATAGACTTTTAATAAAATCCTTCATAAAAGCACTGTAAGCCATGAACCAAACAAACCAGCTCGAGGTAAATCACTACATCACAAACTTTGTTTTGAGGCAAAAAAGTATTTGAAAATCGGACAAAAAGACAAGGGTACAAGACTGTATACTTACCGTCTTTCATTAGGGCACAGACTACAATCCCATGAAGCACTGAAAATTATGTTATTGAATAAAAAACGATGGGAATATATACAACTATTGATTTTAGGTTGTTTATTACAAGTATAGAAACAATATATTTTAAGTTAATTGCAAAATATTCCAATATGTACAAATATATAAGTAATTGAAGGGTGAAGAGACACCGATTCAGAGGCAAGCTGTAGGAGAGACAGAACTTTCTTCTTCATTGATGTGATGAGATCGCTGATGAAACTGAATATAAACAGTGACAAGCACACCTGCAGCACATCGACAGATTTTGCCTACAACAAGCCCTGTGAGGAAAAATACACTGCACACACAGACAGTGCAGTCACTTGAAATCATGTAATAATTAACTTATCAAAGATTTCACTGCCCAACATAAGCATCATCATCATTTGCTTAGAGCAAACAGGTCTGTGGATGATGCAGTCAACATGGGATTGCATCATATCCTGCAACATTTGGACAGACCAGGGACATATGTAAGGATCCTTTTTGTAGACTTCAGTTCAGCTTTCAACACCATCATCCCAGCTATTCTCCGGACTAAATTAAACCAACTTTCTGTTCCCACCTCTATCTGTCAGTGGATCACCAGCTTTCTGACAGATAGGCAGCAGTTAGTGAGACTGGGGAAAAGCACTGGTGCCCCCCAGGGATGTGTGCTCTCCCCACTACTCTTCTACCTGTACACAAATGACTGCACCGCCAAGGACCCTTCTGTCCAGCTCCTGAAGTTTGCAAATGACACTACTGTCATCGGCCTCATCAATGATCATGATGAGTCTTTATACAGAAGGGAGGTTGAACAGCTGGCTATCTGGTTCCATCAAAATAACCTGGAGCTGAACATGCTCAAAACAGTGGAGATTATAGTGGACTTTCAGAGGAACACTTCAACATTGACCCCACTCACCATGGCAGCACTATGGCAGCAGTGGAGTCATTCAGGTTCCTGGGCTCTACCGTCTCACAGGACCTGAAGTGGGAGACCCACATTGACTCCACTGTGAAAAAGGCCAAGCAGAGGTTGTACTTCCTTCACCAGTTGAGGAAGTTCAACCTGCCACAGGCACTGCTGATACAGTTCTACTCAGCAGTCCATTGAGTCTGTCCTTTGCACTTCAGTATCTGTCTGGTTTGGTTCAGCAACAAAATCAGACATCAGAAAACTACAAATGACAGTTCGGACTGCTGAGCATTTTATTAGTTGCCCCCTGCCCTCCCTTCACGAATTATACACTTCCAGATTGAGGAAAAGGGCTGGAAAAATCACTCTGGACCACACTCACCCAACCCACTACCTTTTTGAACTGTATATATATATATATATATATATATATATATATATATATATATATATATATATATATACTATATTGCCAAAAGTATTCGCTCACCCATCCAAATAATTGAATTCAGGTGTTCCAATCACTTCCATGGCCACAGGTGTATAAAATGAAGCACCTAGGCATGCAGACTGCTTCTACAAACATTTGTGAAAGAATGGGCCACTCTCAGGAGCTCAGTGAATTACAGCGTGGTACTGTGATAGGATGCCACCTGTGCAACAAGTCCAGTCGTGAAATTTCCTCGCTACTAAATATTCCACAGTCAACTGTCAGTGGTATTATAACAAAGTGGAAGCGATTGGGAATGACAGCAACTCAGCCACGAAGTGGTAGGCCACGTAAAATGACAGAGCGGTGTCAGCGGATGCTGAGGCGCATAGAGCGCAGAGGTCGCCAACTTTCTGCAGAGTCAATCGCTACAGACCTCCAAAGTTCATGTGGCCTTCAGATTAGCTCAAGAACAGTGTGTAGAGAGCTTCATGGAATGGGTTTCCATGGCCGAGCAGCTGCATCCAAGCCATACATCATCAAGTGCAATGCAAAGTGTCAGATGCAGTGGTGTAAAGCACGCCGCCACTGGACTCTAGAGCAGTGGAGACACGTTCTCTGGAGTGACGAATCACGCTTCTCCATCTGTCAATCTGATGGACGAGTCTGGGTTTGGCGGTTGCCAGGAGAACAGTACTTGTCTGACTGCATTGTGCCAACTGTGAAGTTTGGTGGAGGGGGGATTATGGTGTGGGGTTGTTTTTCAGGAGCTGGGCTTGGCCCCTTAGTTCCAGTGAAAGGAACTCTGAAAGCTTCAGCATACCAAGAGATTTTGGACAATTCCATGCTCCCAACTTTGTGGGAACAGTTTGGGGATGGCCCCTTCCTGTTCCAACATGACTGCACACCAGTGCACAAAGCAAGGTACATAAAGACATGGATGAGCGAGTTTGGTGTGGAAGAACTTGACTGGCCTGCACAGAGTCCTGACCTCAACCCGATAGAGCACCTTTGGGATGAATTAGAGCGAAGGCTGCGAGCCAGGCCTTCTCGTCCAACATCAGTGTCTGACCTCACAAATGCGCTTCTGGAAGAATGGTCAAAAATTCCCATAAACACACTCCTAAACCTTGTGGAAAGCCTTCCCAGAAGAGTTGAAGCTGTTATAGCTGCAAAGGGTGGGCCGACGTCATATTAAACCCTATGGATTAAGAATGGGATGTCACTTAAGTTCATATGCGTCTAAAGGCAGATGAGCGAATACTTTTGGCAATGTAGTGTATATATATATATATATATATATATATATATATATGTCTTATTGTGTATTTCTATATATACTTATATTTTCTATTCACTTTTTATTCTGTTTTTATTATCTCTGTCTTGTAGTTATATTGTTTGTGGAAGCTTCTGACACCAAGACAAATTCCTTGTATGTGTTAGCATACTTTGCAATAAAGCTCATTCTGTTTCTGTTTCTGATCAAGGAAGTGAAGACCTTGGTTCCCTATCTGTCACTCACTCGACATTGTGTCGATGTAGTGACACTAGGGGTCACTCTTGGGAGCCCCAAACACCTCTGCTTTTTTTAAAAAATGGCAATGAGAATTGGCGAGTGGAATTTGCATGCCACTCCCCCAGACACTCATTCAGATTTTCTCTTGGAGCCGAGCTGTTCTATTCATTGAAGCTGAATTCATCCGCGAGTTCATTCACCACATCTGCTGGATTCTATGGTGCATTTCAGCGGCTTCTCCCCCTCTGCACCCGTGGAGTGCAGAGAACGCCCCTGGGTGCTTCAGCTGAACAACAAAAGAGTATATTCTAAAAGAGTATATTTCTTTCTAAAAGAGCAGCACACACAGAACGTCTTTTTAAAGATGCCTTTCCGTTTGTGTATTATTCCTGGTTGCGGTCGTTAACTCTCCGCTACTGACGGCCACGATCGCTGTCTTACGTGTCTGGGTGCTGCCCACTCGGAGACATCATTCGTGGATGGGTCTTGTCCTCATTGCGAGAACATGACCATGGCTACGTTGTGGTCATGGCTTGCATTCGTAAGAAAGCAAGGCACCCCAGCGGCTCCCCACCTCGGTCCTTCTACCTACGAGTATGAGGCCGTGCCAGTTAGCACTGGGGGCGATTTGGGGACATCAATGGGACCACCTCCGCCGGGAATCCCTCCACGGATCGCCCATTCCCCAGCACGCTCGCTTGCCCCGGTCGGGTGCTTGGACGAGACCACCGATTCATCTCAGGGTGAGTTCAACCTCTTGTTTGGAGCCCGGGAAGACGACGAGTTATCGAGCGCAGCATCGGAGAGCGGGCTTGTCCAGTCGGACACAGAGGCTTCGACTGGGCTTCCTCCTTCGGGAATGGTCGCCCAGTCCCAGGCCGACGTGGAAATAATGGACATGCTTTCCCGGGCAGCCGCGAGCGTCGGCCACTCTCCCCTGAACACTCATGGCTTGACAATTGGTTCCTGGGCTCGGGGCACCACCCACAGCAACGCCTCTTGTGTCCGGCGCTCATGGTGCACTTGTGTCCGTAGAGTGACACCACCTGGCACGGGCACCCAAAGCTCCAGTCCAGGAGCCCAGGAAGAAAGGAGACCTGCTTCTCTGGAGCTGGTGAGCAGACCATTCCCTGCTCCATTCCCTGGTGGAGGGCCGGGAGGAGAATCTTTTGTTTCATTTTCATTTAATTTCACCGCATGTCCAAGAGGCTGCGGTACTCAAAATTTCAACAAAAGAGCGGTTTTCTTGTTCCCTGGGTCACATGTCCGGTGCGCACGGCCTTTGTCATGACCACTGTCCACTGTCCCATTTTTGCCCCTGTGCGCACAGCTGTGGCACAAACACGCCCACACGGGATTGGTTCCGGTGGACTACAGGGACGAGACTCCTCCTCCCCCCTCCTCGGCCAATCTTATGGTGGGCGGCAGGAGCCAGGTAAGTGCTTCGATGTCCCTGGACTCAGCACGGCCACGGGGCTTGAATCCCCTTGACGTGGCACCTCAAGCTCCGCCCCACTGCGAGGCCCCACCCGCCGGTACGTCCGACATGATCATTCCCTTGGTCCCCCTCGCCCGGAGTTTGGGCGCATAGCTCGCGCTTTCCAACCCGTCACGATGGCTGACCCGGACCATCCGACTAGGCTACGCGATTCAGTTCGCCAGGTGCCCGCCCAGGTTCAGCGGCGTCCACTTCACCTCAGTGAAGGGCGAGAATGCTGCTACCTTGCGTGCGGAGATTACTACCCTTCTGCGCAAGGGCACGATAGAGCCTGTCCCTCCAGCCGAGATGAAGAAGGGTTCTACAGTCCTTACTTCATCGTACCGAAGAAAGGCGGTGGGTTGCGACCAGTACTGAACTGGGCTTTGCACAGATTCAAGTTCGAGATGCTGACGCAAAAACGCATTCTAGCGAGCGTCCGGCATCAAGATTGGTTCGCGGCGGTAGACCTGAAGGATGCGTACTTCCACGTCTCGGTCTTACCTCGACACAGACCCTTCCTGCGGTTTGCCTTCGAAGGCCAGGCGTACCAGTACAAGGTCCTCCCCTTCAGCCTGTCCTTGTCCCCTCGCGTCTTCACAAAGGTCACAGAGGCAGCTCTTGCCCCGCTAAGGGAAGTGGGCATCCGCATCCTCAACTATCTCGATGACTGGCTAATCCTAGCTCACTTTCGAGAGTTGCTGTGCGCACACAAGGACCTCATGCTCCAGAACTTCAGCCGACTGGGGCTTCAGGTCAACTGGGAAAAGAGCAAGCTCTCCATGGTTCAGAGCATCTCTTTTCTCGGTTTGGAGTTGGACTCAGTCTCAATGACAGCACGTCTCACGAATGAGCGTGCGCAGTCGGTGCTGAACTGTCTGAAGGCATTCAGATGGAGGACAGTGGTTCCACTGAAACTTTTTCAGAGGCTCCTGGGGCATATAACATTCTCAGCGGTGGCCACACCGCTCGGGTTGATGCATATGAGACCGCTTCAGCACTGGTTTCAGACTCGAGTCCCGAGATGGGCATGGCACTGCGGGACACATCACATGGCCATCATGCTGGTCTGTCGCCGCCTCTTCAGTCCTTGGACTGACCTTGCATTTCTACGGGCAGGGGTTCCCCTAGAGTAGGTCTCCGGGCACAACATGATTACAACAGATGCTCCCAAGATGGGCTGGGGCACCGTATGCATGCTCCTGGACTGGCCCGCAGCTGCGTTGGCACATCAACTGCCTAGAGTTGTTGGCAGTACTGCTCGCCCTGCGGAGCTTCTGGCTGCTGATCAGGGCAAGCACGTGTTGGTCCAGACGGACAACACAGCGACGGTAGCATTCATCAACCGTCAAGGTGGTCTACGGTCCTGTTGCATGTCACAACTCACCCGCCGTCTCCTCCTCTGGAGTCAGCAGCGCCTCAAGTCGCTACGAGCCACTCACATCCCGGGCGACCTCAACACCGCAGCAGACATGCTGTCACGTCAGGTTACCCTCAGGGGAGAGTGGAGTCTCCACCCTCAGATGGTCCAGCTGATTTGGAGTCAATTTGGTCGAGCACAGGTAGACCTGTTTGCTTCCCAGGAATCCTCCCACTGCCTGCTTTGGTATGCCCTGACCGAGGCACCCCACGGTATAGATGCGCTGGCACACAGCTGACCCCCTGGACTACGCAAATATGCATTTTCCCCAGTGAGTCTACTTGAACAGACCCTGTGCAAGTCAGGGAGGACGAGGAGCAGATCATCCTAGTAGCACCCTACTGGCCCACCCAGACATGGTTCTCAGATCTCACGCTCCTCGCGACAGCCCCCCCCCCGCCGAAATCCCCTGAGGAAGGACCTTCTTTCTCAGGGACGGGGCACCATCTGGCACCCGCGACCAGACCTCTGGAATCTCCACGTCTGGCCCCTGGATGGGACGTGGAAGACCTAAGTGGCCTACTACCCGCGGTGGTAGACACGATCACTCAGGCTAGGGCCCCCTCTACAAGGTGCCTATATGCCTTGAAGTGGCATCTGTTCGCTAAGTGGTGTTCTTCCCGAGGCGAAGACCCCCAGAAATGCGCAGTCGGATCGGTGCTTTCCTTCCTGCAGGAGAGGCTGGAGGGGTGGCTATCCCCCTCCACCTTGAAGGTGTATGTAGCTGCTATTTCGGCTCATCACGATGCGGTAGATGGTAAGTAGTTGGGGAAGCACGACTTGATCATCAGGTTCCTGAGAGGCGCTAGGAGGTTTAATCCCTCCAGACCGCATCTCATCCCCTCGTGGGACCTCTCTGTAGTCCTCCGGGGTCTATGGGGAGCTCCCTTTGAAACCTAGGAGCTGAGCTTAAGGCATTCTCTTTGAAGACCGCCTTCCTGACTGCGCTCACTTCCATCAAAAGGGTAGGGGACCTGCAGGCGTTCTTTGTCAGCGAATCGTTCCTGGAGTTCGGTCCGGGTTACTCTTATGTGATCCTGAGACCCTGACCGGGATATGTGCCCAAGGTTCCCATGACCCCTTTTAGGGATCAGGTGGTGAACCTACAAGCGCTGCCCCAGGAGGAAGCAAACCCAGCCTTGGCATTGCTGTGTCCGGTGTGGGCTTTACGCATCTATTTGAATCACACGCAGAGCTTTAGAAGCTCTGAGCAGCTCTTTGTCTGCTTTAGTGGACAGCGGAAAGGAAACGCTGTCTCCAAACAGAGGATCGCCCACTGGGTCATTGACACCATCGCAATGGCATATCAGGCTCAGGACGTGCCACCCCCTGCGGGGTTACGAGCCCACTCTACCAGGAGTGTGGTGGCCTCCTTGGCCCTGGCCAGTGGCACCTCTTTGGAAGACATCTGCAGAGCAGCGGGCTGGGCAGCACCCAACACCATTGCAAGGTTTTACAATCTCCGGGTTGAGCCGGTCTCGTCTCGTGTTTTGGCAGGCATGAGCAGGTAAGTTCCAGGACAGCTGGCCGGGTGTACCGCTTGCGCATAGTGCCTTTCCCCTCCCTTGAGTTGAAGACGTGCACTCTTGACTTCCAGTCGTGTTCACAGACTGTGATCCCTGGATGACTTTCCTCCTTAGCCCTCTGGCAGTTGAGTTTATGGAGAAACTCGCTGCCGGCCCAGTATGTGCGCTATTGAGACCCTGTACTGAGGTAGGTGCTCCACATGTGCTGGTTCCCCGAAGGCGACCCCATGTGAAATCTTCCACAAAATCGTTTCCCTGTCGGTAAACTGCTCCTTCCTTGGGCAGAGGCCCCTCTGCCCCCGGTTGCCATGCTTTGTAGAAACTCCTCCCCCCTCGGGTAGGACCTACCATGGGAGCTCTCCACATGACAAGACTCAGTAAGACCATGTGATGTATTCCACTTAAATACCCCCCCCCCCATTTTTGGGCAGGGTGTGGTCTCCGCGTTGTCTTCCCCCTTGGCAGGGGCACCCCCCGACGCAGACACTTATGGCTCCCAGTCGGTTAACAAATTCCACTCTTTTTGGGGGAGAAATGTGAGGAAAAAAGGCCTCGGCTGGGCTAAACTGTCCCTATTGTTGGGCAGTCGACTTGTTCCTGAAGGACCATTCGACGCTCATAAGAGCATTGGGGGAGATTACGTGACGGCCTGGTGTGCTGGCTACGAGGCACACAGCGGTCTGCCCGTCACACACCTCCAGTTCATGTAACACAGTTCAGATAGTTGTGGCGTTTTGTATAGGGACCCCTAGTGGCACTACACTGACACAACGTCAAGTGAGTGACAGATAGGGAATGTCATGGTTACTTTCGTAACCTCCATTCCCTGATGGAGGGAATGAGACGTTGTGTCCCTCTTGCCACAACGCTGAACTACCTGCTGAAATGGCCGGGACCTGGTCTCGGCTCCTCAGCACAAAACTTGAATGAGTTGTTGCATACCAGCTCCTTTTATACCCGTATGTCTGGGGGAGTGGCATGCAAATTCCACTCGCCAATTCTCATTGGCCTTTTTTAAAAAAAAGCAAAGGTGTTTGGGGCTCCCAAGAGTGACCCCTAGTGTCACTACATCGACACAATGTCTCTTTCTCTCAATCAGGGAACGGAGGTTACGAAAGTAACCATGACGTTTTCCATATAGCGTGGGAATTAAAGATAGGATTTATATCCCTTTTGTGGAGACACATTAAAGTGGCCAGGTGTAAATTTAATGTGCAATCCTAATTGAATAGCAATTAAAGTGACCAAGTGTGATTACCCACTGAGACTACTGAAGAGTTATGAACAGACCACCTATCCCTTCCCCCTAGATTGAATTGGGCTAGATTAAAAAATAAATAAATATTAATAAAAAAAAAAAAAACTTTTTGTCATTTGTCTAAAACTTGTATTTCAGAATATCAGAATATTAGAACCTCAGTTTGAATTATTCAGCTTGTATATCTGTAAATCTTCAGGATGGATTTTTTTTTTTTTTTTTGGGCCTGATCTTAATCTCTTAAACCACACCCCTGTAATCAGCTTGTAGAGTTATTACTTTATACTCTTCAATCACTTTCAGAGCCTGTGATGTGGCAATATATTATTCATTAAAGATGCCTAGTTGGATACACACAGAGAGATACATGTGTCTCTTTCACTGAGGCACGTATCACCAGAGGGGGAAGTTCCTATTACAGGATCATTCTTGAGTTTTAAAGCCTCTGTCATGACATTTGGTAAAGTGCATGGCAGGTGTCTGCTGAAGGTGTCAAATGCTCTATCACCTCATTTTATTTAGCCTTCTTATTTTCTTGCCAGCTTGAGTCTGCCCCCTCTTTCTCTCTTTTCTTGTTTCCTCTTTTACTTTTTCCACCTGTCAAATAATCCTTTTTTCTCCACTGTATGATTGCTATACCCCAAAGCAATATTGGAGATGTTTCAAATGCAATTCAGAGCGTTGGCCCAGTATTTTCAATGTCCATATTGACGCTATGTGTGCACACCTCAGCGAGGGGAAAATTTGCTTTTTATTTGGTCTCTGTCTGGCAATTGTTCTTTCTCTGCTTAAAGCATTTAGACTTCGCATCAAGTTGTTTTGTCCTCTCCTCTCTCAGATGTAATCAGTTGTCTCCTTATTTGAGCCCCTAGAGCCTTTTAATACCGTTTTGATCAGATTTGAGACCTGCAAACAACAACTGCCTAAGTTATGTATACCTCACAATCACCTCACCACACAGGCAACTTACTCTTTTTGTCCCTTCCAGTGTCAATTAACTATATTCATGTAACTATATAGTTACAAGTATAGATGTGTTTTTATTTCAAATACTTAATTGTAATGAATTAACAAATTCACATTTTAAATTATACTGAAAATGTATTACCTCTTAAGAATAAATTAAATTACCAACAATATGTTATACTATCCCTATTAAAAATATTAAGAACTACAGGGCTATCGCATGATGTTTTATTATGAATATTGTATATACTAACATAATTAATATATATATATATATATATATATATATATATATATATATATTAATTATGTTAGTTAGGTAAGGCTAGGGTTAGGTTAGGTTAAACCTAAATACAGTGCATCCGGAAAGTATTCACAGCGCTTCACATTTTCCACATTTTGTTATGTTACAGCCTTATTCCAAAATGGATTAAATTCATTATTTTCCTCAAAATTCTACAAACAATACCCCATAATGACAACGTGAAAGAAGTTTGTTTGAAATCTTTGCAAATTTATAAAAAAATACAATTTTTAATTTTTTTTAAAAACAAATCACACATACATAAGTATTCACAACCTTTGCTCAATACTTTGTTGAAGCACCTTTGGCACCAATTACAGCCTCAAGTCTTTTTGAGTATGATGCTACAAGCTTGGCACACCTATTTTTGGGCAGTTTCTCCCATTCTTCTTTGCAGGACCTCTCAAGCTCCATCAGGTTGGATGGGGAGTGTCGGTGCACAGCCATTTTCAGATCTCTCCAGAGATGTTCAATCAGGTTCAAGTCTGGGCTCTGGCTGGGCCACTCAAGGACAGTCACAGAGTTGTCCCGTAGCCACTCCTTTGTTATCCTGGCTGTGTGCTTAGGGTCGTTGTCCTGTTGGAAGATGAACCTTCGCCCCAGTCTGAGGTCCAGATTGCTCTGGAGCAGGTTTTCTTCAAGGATGTCTCTGTACATTGCTGCATTCATCTTTCCCTCGATCCTGACTAGTCTCCCAGTTCCTGCTGCTGAAAAACATTCCCACAGCATGATGCTGCCACCACCATGCTTCACTGTAGGGATGGTATTGGCCAGGTGATGAGCGGTGCCTGGTTTCCTCCAGACATGATGCTTGGCATTCAGGCCAAAGAGTTCAATCTTTGTTTCTCATGGTCTGAGAGTCCTTCAGGTGCCTTTTGACAAACTCCAGGCGGGCTGTCATGTGCCTTTTACTGAGGAGTGGCTTCCGTCTGGCCACTCTACCATACAGGCCTGATTGGTGGAGTGCTGCAGAGATGGTTGTTCTTCTGGAAGGTTCTCCTCACTCCACAGAGAAACGCTGGAGCACTGTCAGAGTGAACATCGGGTTCTTGGTCACCTCCCTGACTAAGGCCCTTTTCCCCCGATCACTCAGTTTGGCCGGGTGGCCAGCTCTAGGAAGAGTCCTGGTGGTTCCAAACTTCTTCCATTTACGGATGATGGAGGCCACTGTGCTCATTGGGACCTTCAATGCTGCAGAAATTTTTCTGTACCCTTCTCCAGATCTGTGGCTTGATACAATCCTGTCTCGGAGGTCTACAGACAATTCCTTGGACTTCATGGCTTAGCTTGTGCTCTGACATGCACTGTTAACTGTGGGACCTTATATAGACAGGTGTGTGCCTTTCCAAATCATGTCCAATCAACTGAATTTACCACAGGTGGACTCCAATCAAGTTGTAGAAACATCTCAAGGATGGTCAGTGGAAACAGGATGCACCTGAGCTCAATTTTGAGTGTCATGGCAAAGGCTGTGAATACTTATGCACATCATTTTTTTTTTTTCAATTTTTTATTTTTAATAAATTTGCAAAGATTTCAAACAAACTTCTTTCACGTTGTCATTATGGGTTATTGTTTGTAGAATGTTGAGGAAAATAATGAATTTAATCCATTTTGGAATAAGGCTGTAATATAACAAAATGTGGAAAAAGTGAAGCGCTGTGAATACTTTCTGTATGCACTGTATATATATATATATATATATATATATATATATATATATATATATATATATATATATATATATATATATATAGGGTTAGGGTTAGCCTAACCCTAACCCTAGCCTTACCTAACCTAACCCTAAACCTAGACTTACCTAACCTAACCATTCATTTCTGACCCTAATCAGATCCATACATTATGTGTATAGTCACAATATAAACAAACCATCTAGACATGTTATGATTTGAAAAGGCCATGTGTTTTCATTTCTTGAATAAATAATACTGTGCGGTGTAGAGAAACTAGGTATTAAGCTCCTCCAGCCATCTGGAGTCTACTTTTCTCATCATAAACTGTTGTAAATGGTGAGCAGTGACAGGCCATGCATTTACAGTCTAGGCCTTCAGTGTCATTCATGCCATTAAATAAAAAACAATTTCACAATGAATAAGACACCCTATGCCTTTGGGCATCATACATTATGTCGCAGCTAACTAATAATACCAATTGGCATTTTAAAAACATGTCCATGCACGAATGCCAGAACTTGAAACAACACTTAATGCTCAAGCTAGCCTAATTTTAACTGCAGCATGACTGTTTTGTGAAAAGAACATCTCCCGAACAGACATTCAAAAATCATAATTTTTCATATGAATCTACCAAGGAGGTCTATAACACCTGGAAAATCTATCTAATAATATTTGCGATTTAAATGTTGCTTGCAATAAATTTTGTTTTGTCAGGGTACACAGTTATGCTGCGTTCCATTCAAGCTGGATTAGGGATATTCCTATTTGATGACGTTTAAGGACACAAAACTGCAATGCTCCCGTTAACTTAGCAGGTGTTTGACTCTCATTAGAGATGTCTCCTAGCTAGCAATCCAGCTGATAAACAGTGCTGCAGTGCTAGCATTTGTGCTTCAGGTTTACGATTATCAAAAAATATTATAATGTTTTATACAACCGTTTCTGCAGGCATTTGTTAAACAAGCTTTAATGTCATGTAATGTGGAAACAAACACATTTATCGATATTACTTAATAAAGTGAATGTTTATCACTTACTTTGTATATCTCCCTGAGTGTCGACATGTTTGTGTGACATCATGCCCCTGAATCTCGGCAAAATCAGAGTTGAGAATTTCTGCACGAGCCAACAAGTTGTAATTCTGACTTCAAGATGCATTCCATTGCACTTTTCCTAGTAGGAAATTGTAAAATCTGACTTTCCGAGTTGAATGGAACGCAGCACTACTTTTCAAAACTTGATCTGACACTGAGTGCTCAAGCAGCCTAATTTACACTTAGAAAACTCCTGATGTTGCTATAACAATGCAAAAAGCACTTACCAATTTGCTTGAAGTGAAAATCAGTCCTCCTTTCCTGTATAATAAATTAAGCAATCGCACGATCATACAGAACATCTCGGTGTTTTAAATCCATAAGGATCTCTTTCTCAACGGCAATACCAGCAGTGATGACAGCTGACTCATCAGACAGATCTCGTGCTCTTCGCTTTAAAATTACGTACATCACTTAAAGCGTGATTGCATCACTCAAGGCCAGCTAGAAGGCCTCGACTGGGACATATCCTAAAGATCACACCCACCAAGAACAAATAAATTAATCTGATTGGCTGATGAATCTGACAGTCTGACTTTAGTTGCCCATTCATTTGCACTGTTGAGGGATTCTGTGGAAATTCTGAAGGCCTGACAGGGTGGAGCTCAAACTCACGCTCTGCTTCGGGCATGCAGTTTGTGAAACAGTCGTCACACTTCGCTTGTAAGCATCAAGGAATAAATTCTGACTGGATAAACTTTTTGTTTTACTCTATTTGTTTGTAGATTAATTAAGGGTGGAAAGCGTTTAAAAATCAATAGGCAAAAAGGTGATTGAGAATGAAAAGATGAAAAATATTTATTTATTTGGCATGTTAGGCCAGCAGAGAAGGCTTTGCTGGCCCTAAGAATTCGCCACTGTTGTTGAGACTCAACACAATTTGCATATGTATCCCTGAAGCACATACACTTTTGTGAAGCACAGGAACGTCAAGAAACATGTTACACTGAACTAAGATCATTCAAATATTATGTTGTGACATGAATGATAATATAATCTTAGTTATCTTATTTAAAAAGGCATCTTGTTTTGCCATGGTCTCATAATTGTTTTCAAGACATGTTCACCATTTAAAGGTAAAGTTCAAATGAAAATGAAAATTGTCATAATTTATTCATCCTAGTTATATTCAAAACCCACATGATTTTCTTTATTCCATGGAACATAAAAGGAGATGTTAGGCAGAATGTTTGGGACTTAAAGTTTCTTTGACCATTCACTTTCATTTAATGTAAAAAAAAAAAAAAAAAAAAAAAGGTTGCAAACGGTGATGGAGGATATTGTTCTGCCAAACATCTCCTTTTGTATTCTGTGGAAGAAAGAAAGTCATATTGTTTTGGAACAACACGAGGGTGAGTACTTGATGACATAATTTCCATTTTTCAGTGAACTATTCTTCGTATGTGAGCTCTTACTGTACTGACTAACACCCCAGCCCAGAGTTATTTAATGCGCACTCTATTAAAAAATATATATATATATATATATATATATATATATATATATATATATATATATGATCACCTTACATTTCACAAAATATGTACTGGGGGACAAATTGTATATTATCAAACATGATATGATTTTTGTTTATATTGATTGATTATGATTGATAATGGTGCTTTCAAGTCCTCCTGGGAAGTTTGTACTTGTGAGGTCGGAGATCGTAAATATGATGTGATATGTGTCATAGACTATTTAGCAGAGATTAAAATGAATGGAAGAAATTGGAACAGTCAGTGGACATAGAAAGGAAGTCCCACCTTACAGGTAAAAGAGCCAATCACCTTTAAGATACAGAAATTACCTGTCATCATCTCTTGAACACACATACGCATTAGCTGGACAATCCGGGAAAATTGCAAGCGTAATCTGAGGTAAAGAAGCACAATTTATGATTCCAGTGTTGTCAGATTTTAATGCTGATTTGATATACTTTCTTTGATCATAATCTTGACCAACCAAATTTGGAGATTTAGGTCTTTCCCTATTCAAGTAGATAGCACTTACATAGAAAAATAGCTGCCCAGCCTGCCCAAGCACGTTACAAAGACAGCCACTGGGTGGACTGACTTGCTAAAAAGACTTTGTATGCATTCAAGTGATTTTAGTCAGAAAAAATATACCCGTTTTGCAATTTAATATTTATTTCACTCTTCTACTGGCAAAGGCAGAAAGCTTTTTAGAACTACCTCAACAAAATGAAGAGGTGACATTGCACATTAGGTGTATAATTAATGCTTTATCTATCTATTTTATAATTCAGGTGTGGCCTCATATAATGATGGGAAATGTAGTTTTGCTTCACAAGCCTGACACTTCATAAACCAGATGAATGAGTCTTATTTTCTGGCAGGCTTTATCAATATGCTTCATTAACAGTACAAAAAAATGCATACAAACTAAACTGCCCATTCAAAATCCACAAGTATAAATGAATTATTACCAATAACAATTTGCTTCCACCATGATTCAATCAATATGCCCCCAACTTGGAAAGTCGTGGCTCAAAGAAAATTCAGAGTTTCCAATTTGTAATTACGACTTTGTGATAGCATTCATGTGGGCTCAACTCGTAAATACTATCATTCCGACATGACTTGAACGCACCATAAGATGCAATTGTGAACATGATTACCTGTTAACACTGCAGTGCAGCATGGGATTCTGAGTTCGTCAAGCATAGATGGTTCTAAAAACTAGCCCTTCCACTTGTTGCCCCAGAAGTGTTCAGAATGAGTTACAGACAGAATGGGAGAAGGCTGAAGTTCATGTCAGAAAACATTGCCACATTGCTACATCAAAACAACAAGCTCATACGGTAATGGCTTTAAACTTTTATTTTGTGATTTAATTTTTGTAACAAAAAAACAAAGATATTGTGATGTTGAAAAGACTATTTGAGCAGCTGATTCGTTATGACAACCACTTTAGTCCCTCTCTGCTGGTAAACAGCAGCACAAATGCAGATCACAGCGATTTGATGGCACGCCTCTGAACCCAGCCAAATGTTATCATACCAGTTTGATCGTATATGTGCTAAGAGGTTCATTGTTTAGTAAGTGCTGCTAAAAACACTGTTATGATGGAACCCTAGCTTTCTATATTAGTAATATTATCATTTCTACAGTGTTCCATAGGAAGAGAAAATCCCCCAAATTTCCCCCTTGCTAACTGGTCAATCAAGCAATGGTTACATAATGGTTTAAATCTTAAATCTTTAAAACTTAAAAAGTAGTACAAAATATGCAAAGACTCATTTTCACCTCAATTCATTGTACTCCTAGGGCAGATAATGTGGCTTATTTAGAGATACAACAGTCATATATGCATGCCCAGACTGGGCAGTAGCGCTGTTAACCACAACTCAAAGCACACAATTGTGTGGGACCCTGGTTGGAAAGCTGAGCAAAACACTCAAGGGGTGACAGGTGACACGTTGTTTTGTGTTAGCGCATGGTTACGCAGTTTTCAGCCATCTTGGAGCAGTTCATGTGCATTGTGAAGGCAAAGTGCTGGAGGTTCACCCATTTGCGCAATTTTGTGCAGGTGAAGTAAATATGACAAAAATATATTAATATTGTATAAAACAAATCCACAAAATAATAACAGTTCAGTATCATATTATAATAAGCTTGACTGAAAAATAATAAATAATATTCATCTGGGTTCCAAAATTTAAGTGAGTGAAGTTGTAGTGTCTGCACACCCTATTCAATTACAAAAAAAACAAAAACAAAAAATAGAAAAATATATGTAGGTAACTATTGTTTTTTGTATTGTATTGTTGCATATAAATTATATTTTTATATAATAAAATAAATATCATTCTTCCTTGTGTTTGCTTAGTGGAAAAACTATGGAAAACATGCATTCATTATCTTTATCTAGATTTTTATGCCATTAAACATTTTGAATGTACTTGTCTACAATGGCTGTTAGAAATTATTTTAAAATGATTATATAAAATCACTTTTATGTAATTTCCCCCAGTTGTATGCCAAAAGGGGGTCCTCAGCTGGATGGTTGCTTGGGGCCTCGGAAATCATAACCCCGCTCCTGAGACTGGGCTCAATTATTTAGACATAAAAGCAATGAGATCCATGAGCGATATTTCGATATACTGAAATGCTTACAAATCTTTATGTATGTGTGCATGCACACATGTATGTGTTGATTTTTAACATTTAAGAGTTGTTTTTTTTAACCCTGCTAAAAAGACCAGCTTAACCAGCAAGCAATTCCCATGATGGTCTAGGCTGGTTTATGCTGGTTTGGTGCTGGTCTAGCTGGTGGACCGGTATAGCCATGCTCTTCACCAGCAAAACCTAGCTGGTGAAGCTGGTTGACCAGCATGGTGGTCTTTCTGCTGATGCTGGTTAAGATGCCTGGTGCAGACACCAGCGTCCCAAGCTAGGGGACCACAATCCAATACACAACAAAAGCTGGTGATGATTAATGCTGGTCTTTCCAGCAGGGAAGGGCCTAGGATATTTGGATTCAAGTACGTATTATACACACATAAGTATTATATGTTATATATTTTGGATCCTTGAGGAATCACATACGCAGCTAGACTAACTTGGATTTGTACTAACTGTAATTAGAAAATAATTTATTCACAAGGTGTTCCTGTGTGAACCTAGTGCACTGACTGATTTAAATCTTAATTATCATTTCTCATGATTAACTTTCTCCCAAGGCGTCCTTATCACAGATGAGCATGTATTCAGTGTCTCATCTGAACCATATTGAAGGGAAAGACTGTTAGTGCTAAAGAGAGAGGTCTCTTATCATCTCCACCAGAAAGAGGTCAGCTCCCGAAGAATACAACAGGGGGACGTTCCCGCATCCTGCTGCCACACAAGATGTCACAGCAGGGTTACTTTTGCTTTCTGCAGTTGCCTGAAACTGTTTATCAAGTACACTGATGGCTAATAAGCTTGCCTGTCTTTAAAAACCAAGCACACTCAAATTGTCTAAACTGAACATGTTAAACTAAATTTTTTTATTTTTTTTTTATTTATTTTTTTTGGCTTATTAAGCTGGTTTGCTGATCTTTAGCTGGTTCCCAGACTGGTCAGACTGGTTTGTGTGGTTTGGGTCACTTTTCAACAGGTCAGCCTGGGAGACCATCTTAAAGGGATAGTTTACCCCAAAATGAAAATTATGTGTACATGGTTTATAAATAATGTACTCAACCCTCATGTTGCACCAAATCCATATGACTTTCATTCTTCAATGGAACACAGTTGGAGATCTTTGGCCAGCAATGTTAGCCTCAGTCACCATTCACTTTCATTATATGGCAAAAATGCAAGGTGACTGAGACTAACATACTGCTTAACATATCATTTTGTGTGCCACAAAGAAAATAAAAAAAAGTAATAGGTTTGAAACAACACGAGGGTGAGTAAATTATGACAGAATTTTCATTTTTGGGTGAACTATCCTATGGTGATGGGGGCGTGGCTGAGCCACGTAGAAGGGCAGCACGTTTTGACACATGTGGGAAATTGTCTCTAACAGCTGTTCTGTGTTGCAGTGAGAGCTGGTGAGGAATAAAAGAGCAGTCCAGACCACCGGAAGGGGGAGAGAGAGACGCACGGAATTGTGTGTGTGTGCATGTGCAGTATATTGCTGAAAATCATAGTTTTGTGTGTAGACTGAAACGTGTGCAAAATAATGAATTACGTGGACTGTTCACCTGGCCCCTGCTTCCTCCTTCATAAAAGAGAAAGGGATTGTTCACATATCCCTTTAAACCAGCTAAGACCAGCAAATCATTTTAGGCTGGTTTAAGTTGTTTTTCTTTCAGCAGGGTTGCCAAACATTTGTGAACAATTAAACAGTATTCTTTATATAAAATAAGATCTGAGAACAGCATCAAATAATTATGAGAAGATTAATGCACTATACAGAGAGGAAAAGACCAAACCAAACTTAGTCATTACATCAAATCAAATTCAAATAACTTTTATTGTCACACAGCCATATACACAAGTGCAATGGTGTGTGAAATTCTTGGTTGCAGTTCCGATCAACATAGCAGTCGTGACAGTGATAAGACATATACCAATTTACAATAACATCAAATTAACACAGCATAATTTAAAGTCTGATATACATATAATTACACACAACAATGTACAAATAATAACATACACTGTACAGTATACAATACGCACAATATAGATACACATTATTCAATAAAAATAAAAAAATATAAAAAAAGTATATATAGTAGTATATATAGAATGTACAGTAGGTTGTATTGTACTGTATTGACATTCAGGCTGTCGGTTGATAGTAAGTTGTTAAGAGAGAATATAATATAATAATAATATAATTTATGGCAGTCCGGTGTGAGATATAAGAGTAAGAGCAATAAAGTGCAGTGCTGATGTATTTTGATCGTGGGAGATCAAGAGTTCAAAAGTCTGATTGCTTGGGGGAAGAAGCTTTCATGGAGTCAGCTGGTGCGGGTCCTGATGCTGCAATACCGCCTGCCTGATGGTAGCAGTGAGAACAGCCCATGGCTCGGGTGGCTGGAGTCTCTGATGATCCTCCGAGCTTTTTTCACACACCGCCTGGTATATATTTCCTGGAGGGAGGGAAGCTCACCTCCGATTATGTGTCTGGCAGTTCGCACCACCCTTTGCAGTGCTTTATGGTTGTGGGTGGTGCTATTGCCGTACCAGGTGGAGATGCAGCCAATCAGGATGCTCTCTACAGTGCAGGTTTAGAACCGTGTGAGGATGTGGCGGTTCATTCCAAACTTCCTCAGCCGTCTCAGGAAGAAGAGGTGCTGATGAGCCTTCTTCACAATGACTTCAGTGTGGATGGACCATGTGAGTTCCTCAGTGATGTGGACACCCAGAACTGACTCTCTCCACCGGTGCTCCATTGATGGTGATGGGACTGTGTTCTCTGTCTTTTCTTTTGAAGTCCACCACAAGCTCCTTTGTCTTACTGACGCTGAGGGAGAGGTTGTGCTCCTGACACAAGTGTGTTTCATCATTGTCAGTGATCAGACTTACCACCGTCGTGTCATCAGCAAACTTAATGATGGCATTGGAGCTATGTGTTGCCACACAGTCATGTGTGTACAAGGAATACAAGAGTGGGCTGAGAACACAGCCCTGTGGGGCTCCAGTGTTGAGGGTCAGTGATGAGGAGATGTTGCTGCCTATTCTAACCACCTGGCATCTGCTTGACAGGAAGTCCAGGATCCAGCTGCACAGCAAGCTGTTTAAGCCCAGAGCCCGGAGTTTCTCATCTAGCTTGGAGGGCACTATGGTGTTGAATGCTGAGCTGTAGTCTACAAACAGCATTCTCACATAAGTGTTCTTTTTTTCCAGGTGGGAGAGAGCAGTGTGTAGTGTAGATGCAATGGCATCATCAGTGGAGTGGTTGTTGCGGTAAGCAAACTGCAATGGGTCAAGAGAGAGAGGCAGCACAGAGCAGATGTAATCTCTGATTAGTCTCTCAAAGCATTTGCTGATGATGTGGGTCAGAGCAACAGGACACCAGTCATTTAAGCAAGTGATTTTAGATTGCTTTGGAACAGGCACAATGGTGGATGTTTTAAAGCATGTGGGGACTACAGACAAAGAGAAAATGTCTGTAAAAACACCAGCCAGCTGGTTCACACACGCTCTGATGACGCGGCCCGGAATGCCGTCTGGGCCCGCGTCTTTGCGGATATTCACCCGTCGGAAGGATCGGGTTACATCCGCTACAGAGACGGCGAGTGAACTAACTCTGTAGCTTCGGCCGCGAGAGCTCTCTCCGTGAGGGCGGTGTTATTTCCCTCAAAACGAGCATAAAAAGTATTTAGCTCATCCGGGAGAGAGGCAGCAGTGTTCATGGCGGAGTTTTTATTCCCTTTAAAGTCCGTAATGATGTTAATTCCCTGCCACATGCTTCTAGAGTTGGTGATGTTAAACTGTTCTTCAATCTTGCTCCTGTACTGGCGTTTTGCTGTTCTGATAGTTTTTTTGGAGGGCATAACTGGCTTGTTTATGCTCCTCCGCGTTCCCGGAATTAAAAGCGGAGGTCCGCACATTAAGTGCCGTGCGAACATCGCTATTTATCCATGGTTTCTGGTTCGGATAGATCCATATTGTTCTGGTTGGAACCACGTCCTCCACGCACTTTTTGATGAAACACATTACGCTATCAGCGTAAAGCTCGATGTCGTCATCAGAGGCGGAACGGAACATCTCCCAGTCCACGTGATCAAAACAGTCTTGTAGCATAGAATCTGATTGGTCCGACCAGCACTGGATCGTTCTGAGGGTGGGTGCTTCCTGTTTCAGTTTCTGCCTGTAAGCGGGCAGAAGCAGAATGAAAGAGTGGTCTGATTTGCCAAATGGTGGGCGGGGGAGGGATCTGTAGCCATCCTGGAAGGGAGAGTAGCAATGGTCCAAAACCCGGTCCCCTCGTGTGTTGAAACTAATGTGCTGGTGGTATTTTGGTGCGACTGATTAGAAACTAGCTTTTTTAAAGTCCCCGGTCACAATGAACACGGCCTCAGGGTGCGCGGTTTCCTGCTCACTTATACTCCCAAACAGTTCCTTGATTGCCCGGTCTGTGTCAGCTTGTGGGAGGATGTACACAGCAGTGATAATGACCGCTGTGAATTCCCTCGGTAGCCAGAATGGTCGACACAGAAGCATGAGAAATTCCAGATCAGGAGAGCAGAAAGACTTGATAGAATGAACGTTCCTCTGATCACACCAGGATTTGTTGATCATAAAACATACACCACCACCTCTGCTTTTACCTGAGAGGTCTTTCGCTCTGTCCGCTCAGTGCATGGAGAACACCGCGGGTTCAATGGCTGAGTCTGGAATCTCCACAGACATCTAAGTTTCTGTTAGGCAGATAATGCTGCAGTCCCTCGTCTCTCGTTGGAAAGAGATCTGCGCTTTCAGCTCGCAGAGCTTGTTATCCAGAGACTGAACATTTGCCAGTAGAATAGTGGGTAGCGGGGGTCGATTTGCGCGGCGTCTTACTCTGATGAGAACGCCGGCTCTGTTTCCCCTTTTCCTTTTGCATTTCCACGTCCGGACTGCCCAGACAAAGGGCTCCGCTTGCGTGTTTGTAAACAGCGGGTCGGCATTGAGGAATTTGAAGTCCGGTTTACGGTGTGAAATTGCTGAACCAATGTCCAAAAGTGTTTGTCTGTCGTAGACAATAAGGCAGACAACATCCAAGACAAAAAACATAAGAATTGTGAACAAAATAAACAAAACACTACTATGTTGTGTCGGAGCTCGCAACGCAGCAGCCATACTCGGCGCCATCTTGAGTACCCAAGAGGTACACAGGGTATCTTCTTATCAGAAGAAAGTGCACCCTCAGAGTGGTACAATTAAATGAAATTAAGATCATCACAGTCTATTTGCCCCATGTGTTCCTGAGTGCATTGATTTCATCACTTAATTTGAGTGTGTAATAACTGACTTTTCTGCCACCATTATAAGAGCCATCACTGAAATGTGTGAGATTAGGAGTTAGGTGAGAGTCAAAGAAAAGGAAATTAATTTATGGATGAAACCATGTCTACTATTAAGAAATTGATCCGGAGTGGGGTTTGGGGTGGGGGACTACTTCAGATAAGAACAGGAAATGTATTCAATTTCTTGCCAGTTCATCTCTTTTCCCTCTGTACCCTCCAGGACCCTGACTTGTGGTACCAGGCCCAGAAAACATAACAAAAGGGGCTCTGTTGCATCTCTGCCCTGCAGCACAGCTCTCCCCTGGCATCCGCCTGACCATTGATCGCAAACTACATGACAAAAAGGCAGAATGAGCCACCTGGAAGCAAGACCACTTCAAACTAGAGTCATTCTGTGTTTGTCAATTACTCACACTTACTGTGTTGAACTTGTTCATCTTCAAGGTCCCCACCAACTGTACATGAGAAATATTCAAAAATACTTTTGTAACTGTTTATTTGCAACATTTTTCACAGTCACAGTGGTGGAACTGGAGTCAAGATTACTCCCATTGTACTCAGTTAGGGACTTTTTGAGACATTGCACTCTATTTCTCATTCAAGATCCCATGAAATCAAAATAAGGCTTTTCACACTGTGCTTAAAGGAAGAGTTTACCCAAAAATGAACATTTGCTGATAATTTACTCACCCTCAGGCCATCCAAGATGTATATGACCTTCTATCTTCATCAGAAGAGGATTTAAGATTTTTAGGAAAGTATCCCAGGTTTTTAGCTTCATCCAATGCAAGTGAATGGATGCCAATTTTTCATGGTCCACAAAGCATATTTAGGCAGCATTAAAGTAATCCACACAACTCCAGTCGATTAAGTAATGTCTGAATATCCAGGATTAATTACTAACCCAGCGTAAAGTATGAACGGTGTGAAACATGAAACATTTTTCATTTGACATAGATTATGTATACCCAGGGTTAAGGATGACCCTGGATGAACAATTTTAAGTGTGAAGGGCCCTAATCAGAGTTTTGTGGCTTTAAGGAATAGTTCACCCAAAAATGAAAATTATCTCATTATTTACTCACCCTCATGCCATACCAGACATGTATGACTTTATTTCTTATGCAGAACAGAAACAAAACATTTTAGAAGAATATCTCAGCTCTGTAAGTCCATACAATGCAAGTGAATGGCGACTAAAACATTGAGGCTCCAAAATGTAATCTATATGACTCCAGTGTTTTATCCATGTCTTTTGAAGCGATCCAATCAGTTTTGGGTGAGAACAGACACAATTATAACTCCTTTTTCACTAAAAATCATGACATCTGTAGCCTCCTTAGTGATCATGATTTCATGCTTGATTACACTTCCTATAGCGCGATCTAGCACTCTGCGCATGTATCCAGCACTAGAAGGTGTAATCCAGCTTGAAGTCATTATCGTGCCTAGAGACAGCAATGACAAGGTGTACAGTGAAAAAGGAGCTATATTTTGGTCTGTTCTCACCCAAAATTGATTAGATCGCTTCAGAAGACATACATTTAACCACGAGTCTTATGTATTACTTTCGTGCTGCCTTGATGTGATTTTTGGATCATCAAAGTTTTGGTCACCATTCACTCTCATTGTATGGACATATAGAGCTGAGATATTCTTCTAAAAATCTTTGTTTGTGTTCTGCAGAAGTAAAAAAGTAATACAGATCTGGCATGGCATGAGGGTGAGTAAATGATTAAATAATTTTAATTTTTGGGTGAACTATTCCTTTAAGTGCATGTGTGTTTCCTATGAGGTCATCTATTCTAGTGTACTCCTAAACATTGACAGAATTCACTTATAGCAGATTTACACATTTGAAATATACAGTTTTTCTCTTCCAGGATAATGGAGCCTAAAAAATATAGATGACTCAGCCTGCAAGATTGTTTTTTTTTTTTTTTCAGCATCAAGATTTCTGTCCAATCAAATGCTCTCCAGAATAGGGCTTCATTACAGTGTGGTGTGTCCCAAACATTAGAAACACAAAGGCTCTGATTTACTAAGATCCCAAATAATGGGTCTTAATTTGCTTTTGCATTCTATCAAATTGCATGTGCACATTGTGAGTGATTAACTGAGAAAAACTGAGCAAATAACCACATGTTCAAATATGTTGGACACTCCCTTCAAAAGGAGGCTTTTGCATGTGGTAATTGTACCAAATGTAACCATACTGTTCACTTACGTCTCTCACTAAATAATATTTTATTTGTTATTCAGTATCATGTAGTATATGGCATTTATCATAAATGTCATTATAACAGGCGTTTATTTATATATAGACTACAATTACATAATCATAAAATCCCCACTGTTTAACAATAAATTGTAAATCTTTAGTAAATCAGAGCCAAAGTCTTTCTGGAAAGACAATCATTTTTATATATTATATTCTATTTATATATATTTAAGCAATATCACATGAGCAAGAGTGCGATATGGCCCTACATCAGCACTGTATATAAGCAATATCACACTCGCAATCGTGCTATATGGCCCTAAATCAGCACTGCTGTTTTAGGGCCATATAGCATGATTGTGAGTGTGATATTGCTTATATACAGCAGTGCAATGAACAAGTAAATTTAAAACAATTAGGAAAAACTGAGTACGGTCATAAAAATGCATTTGTGCATGAAACTACTTTATTACCTTCATTAAGCCTTCGTTAGTAATTAAAAAATGTCACTTCAGAAATAGTATCACGGCTTGTGCTGTTTCTAACAAGTTATTGGATAAACAAGGATGGATGGATGTGTGTGTGTGTGTGTGTGTATGTGTGTGTGTGTGTGTGTGTGTGTGTGTGTGTGTGTGTGTGTGTGAGAGAGAGAGAGAGAGAGAGAGAGAGAGAGAGAGAGATGGAGTGTGTGCGATCACCTGTTGCCACACCCATGCAGAGATGCTGTCAGCTTTCTGAAGATCAGCTTTCTCAGTGGAAAAGTAGCCGTCCAAGCAGGGGTATTTCTTCCTATTTCACGGTAGTGGTGCACAAGAGTCTTTCACTATAGAAACCACAATCTTCTCCACCATTTTGAACAGTGTGTCCACTCCAATGTGGAAAGTCCGATAAGACGTAAGTGCCATCAGTTTGTGTAATTAATCAGTCTGTTGTGTCTCTCAGCTGTGATGAGCCGTAATGCTGAAAGTGTTCGTTTAAAGCCGTTTAAAGCTATTTCCTAGCTTTATTAGTGTAGTAATACAAGCGATCACGGAGTGCTGTATGTAAACACTGGCTGATGCAGATTCACTTCACCTAACTGGCTTCATGTCACCTAACTGACCATCAGTGCTCATGGAATGTCTCTCATCCAAGGACCGGAACTAACTGTTGTGTATATTTACATACATACATATACATACATATATATATATATATATATATATATATATATATATATATATATATATATATATATATAAATCAAAGGCCTTTCTGCCAACTCCAACCCATAACTCATCTCTAGTCCCAATCCCCCACCCAACCCCTGCTCTCTTTTTACCCTTGCCACTGAGTGGCAGCCTAGAGGATGGACCTCATGCTTGCAAATTTTCAATTTGTTTATGATTTGGTCAGTTGTCTGATTGAAGGCTGCGTTTTTTCCTTTGCAATCTCTCTAATTTATCTCGGATCTTCGTAAATACCATATCGCAAGTAGAGCACTTGTTTTGTCGTGTTACCTGAACGCTTTTGATGTCTGATAATTTTGTGGGTTTTCTGTTGTTGTTTTAGAGCAAAGAAGTATTTCTTGCTGCAGACAGTAGCTACTGTTGTTGTTTGGGAAAACTTTACCATGGTGTTAAAACATTATCCCGCCCTCTGTCCCCTGATGTAATCGGTTCCTGCATAGACACCAGCAAGCTTTTGGGGCCGTTGTGGAACCATTCGGCCCCAGAACGGTCTTTTCTGCAGTGGAAATGCACGGAACAGTTCAAGAATTTGCACCGGCCCAGGAACCCGCACCTGAACCATGTCTGTGGAAAAGTGCTATTAGATGGCAAAGGCCATCAAGGACTTTAAGCTTTCCTGCAAGAGCCCCACAACTCATACCCCCATACAGTACTTACAAGGTCTTTATGGTGGAAGAAGAGACTGAATAAAACAATAAAACACAGTTTCTTATGTTTTGTAATTTATCATTATAGATTGTTGCAGTTTAAGTGCCTAAAATAGACTTTTGCCATGAGCATATTGCCTGGATCACTAGAAAAGTCTTTATTCTTTTGAGGAGTTGCCACCAATCATCTATTATTCCAAAGTTTTATCAAAGCAACATTTGGGTCCTTAACTTTACCCACATGGAACTTGTTGGCAACTTTACAGAAAAGCAAAGGTCTGCTTACACTATCTTCAAATGGTGATCACCAAAGAGGGAAGCAACCTAACGTAGGAGTGACATTGCAGGGGTGAAGTTTAGCAAAACTCAGAAGTAGACAATGGCTGAGAGAGGTTTGAATGCTGCAGGAGCAGAAAAAAGGGAAACAGCTGGTCTGTGCAGATACTGTTTCTGCAAGCCTCAACCCATCTCTAAAGGGTAAATACAATGCGAGCCTGTTTGATTTATGGTGCACGTCACACACTGAGTGGCCATTATTCCCCGCGAAAGGCCTGAGCATCATGGGAGGAAATGTGTCCATAATGTAGCTTCTCACAGGTAAACTGGAGAAAAGTAGAGAAAGTGATTTTTGCTTTTAATCCATTTCCTTCCTGAGAAACTTAGTTTGATAAACTGTCCCTTGCTGCCTCACTAGTGTTATGTATTTTGTTAATGTGTTTGTTCAGATGTGCCCGTTAATTATGGGAGACATGAATAGAAGTCCATCTTTTTCTCTTTTCACTGCTTACAATTTGGGGTGTGATTAATTTCCAGATACCTCTGTTCCCTACAATGCTTGGTTTCCTATGTATGTGTCAAGTAAGCATTTCACAACAAGGAGGTTTCACAAGTAATTAATAGGACCTATTCAGACTTGCCCTAATGGAAAACAGCCATTTAAAGCTTAACGTAAGTTAGACGACAAGCACGTTGTTTGTTTTTTGTTCTTTTACACTCACTTCTGTATTCACTTTCTGTTTAAGAAAAAGTGATCTAAAGTGATTTAAACAATGAAATTTGTAAAACATTCTACTCTGAAACAGACACTGTTTGTAGTTTGCCCCAAACAAATTGTAAAGTTAGTTTAACTGTATCAAATTACATCATGAACAATGACGTCATACGATTCATTTACAGACCCGCTAATAGTGGTATTTTTCTACATTCACTGCATTTGTCTGTTGAAATTAGTATTTTCACCCTGGCACCTCATAAAATATATACACTGATACATAAAGTGTTCACTTTGAGAGATTAAAAGTGGGCTGATAGGCTTAGATGGTCACTGTTAAGCCCTCAAAATACAGCCACCAACCCAATCCATTACTTCAGTGCACTAATGGAGGCATGCAGTGACACATGTGACTCATAATATTTTTAACTAAAAGCCAGATAAAACATTTAATCGAATGACAGCAGTTAAGATGGAGCCTTCTCCATAGCATTAAATATCAAATATTCATCCCTCATTTTTAATATCAAGAACATATAACCAGCAGAGATTGGAGCAAAAATACCATTTGACCTCATGAAATGTAAATCGTTCATTGGGCGCCCATCCCCTGGCTATTACTGGAATTGCTGTGATCTTTGCTTTGCAAGCTGTTGACCAGGAATAAGCGTTAATTGACTTGGTGCAAGGGAGGTATGGGAATACATAAACATGTCAACATTAAGTACCTTTATAATTTACCAGAGCTTGGGTGGGATTGGACATTAGAAATTTTATAGGTTCCACAATTGAGACAAAATTGTTCTTTAATATAACAGAGGATTTATGACTTCTCTCTCCTACTGTAATCAGTTCTGGACTTAGCCCAATGCTTTATTGGCCATTCTATTGTTCCAAGTGTGCTTTGCATAATATATATATATATATATATATATATATATATATATATATATATATATATATATATATATATATATATATAGGGATGTGCCCGAAGCCGAATACCTTATAATGACTTCACGAATAATGACTTCAAAATGAATAACGGATTCATCCGTATAATATATATATGTGTGTGTGTATATATATATATATATATATATATATATATATATATATATATAACAAATATTCATATGACTGATTATCCAAGAGGCAGGGCTGGCATGCCGGCATTTTCCCATTGGGCCGACGCACTTTGGGGCCGATCAGGGGCGGACTGGCCATCGGGAAAACCGGGCGGGCCAGTTGTGAAACGGGCTGAATGGTCAGCGTTAGAAGGGGGATATGCAGAAAAGGACAGCGACAGAACTAATATATGAATATATATATGTAAAGGTTCTAACAGGAAGGAAGCGGGAAGTGTGTTGGCAGTCCAGGTATATCAGCTTGTATTCAAGCGTTCAGCTTCACAGACAAAGTATAGGCTTTTCAGCTTAATAAACAAAGAGCAGGCTTTTCAGCTTCACGCAACTCTCTCTACCTCACTCGCATTCTCGGCAGCCTTTTCAAGCCCATCTCCGTCATCACAGTAATGAGAAACAGGTGTTACGCATCATTAATCACCAGGTGATGGTCCTTACCGCTTCCTCTCTCCCCAGTGACAGACACACGACCACATCCCGCTCCACATACCCCCACCGCCCGACTCAGGCCCGGGCAACGTCCAGCCTGCCAACCCCCCCATTCCTGGAGAGGAAATCAGCCACAACCATCTGTGGCCCCAGCCTGTGGACCACCTTAAACTTGAAGGGCTGAAGTGCCAAGTACCAACGGGTGATCCACGCATTGGTATCCTTCATGCGGTGGAGCCACTGAAGAGGGGCGTGATCCGAGTGGAGGATGAAGGCCCACCCCAGCAGGTAGTAGCGGAGGGTTAGGACCACCCACTTGATGGCAAGACACTCTTTCTTGATGGTGCTGTACTTAATCTCTCTCAAAGAGAGCTTATGACTAATGTACAGCATGGGGCGCTCCACCCCCTCCACCTTCTGCGAAAGCACGGCCCCCAACCCCCTCTCTGATGCATCCATCTGTAAAATAAAGGGGAGAGAGAAGTTAGGAGCACGTAAAAGTGGCCCGCCACAGAGTGCAGATTTCACTCTCATGAAAGCCTGTTGGCACACCTCCGTCCACTGTACTGGATCTGGTGCACCCTTTTTAGTGAGATCAGTCAAGGGGCTGGTGACATCAGAAAAATTAGAAACAAACCTTCTGTAATAGCCAGCCAGCCCCATGAACTGTCTCACCTCCTTTTTGGACTTGGGATGTTGGCAGACTGCTATCGCTGCGGTCTTATCAATCAGGGGACGTACCTGCCCATGACCCAAGTGGAAGCCAAGATACCGTACTTCCACCCACACAACTGTGCACTTTTTTGGGTTTGCTGTGAGCCCCACCCGCCTCAGCGACCTCAGGACGGCTCTCAGATGCTGCATATGCCTCTGCCAATCATTACTGTATATAATGATATCACCTAAGTAGGCAGCGGCATACGCAGCATGTGGCCAGAGGATCTTATCCATGAGGTGCTGGAACGTGGCGGGAGCCCCGAACAAACCGAACGTAAGAGTGATGAATTGGTGTAATCCGAACGGTGTGGAAAAGGCCGTTTTTTCTTGGGATAATGGAGTTAAGGGGATCTGCCAATATCCCTTAGTTAAATCCAGTGTCGAATAAAATTGAGCCGCACCCAACCAATCGAGCAGTTCGTGGCATTGGGTACGCGTCAAATTTACACACTGCATTGACTTTCCAGTAATCCACACAGAAGCGGACTGACCCGTCACTCTTAGGTACAAGAACAACCGGGCTCGCCCAATCGCTGTGCGATTCTTCTATTACCCCCATCTCGAGCCTTGCCTCTAATTCGTCCCGAATCACCTTTTTCTTGTGTTCGGGTAAGCGGTATTGCCGACTACGCACTACCACTTCCGGTGGGGTCTCGATATGGTGTTGTATGAGGTTAGTCCGACCGGGAAAAGGAGAGAATATGTCCGCAAACTCTTTTTGCATCCTGACCACCTCCGTGAGCTGAGACGGTGAGAGGTGGTCTCCACAAGGGACTGGGGTGAATGGATCGGCTTTGAACATCACCTCTGGCCCGAGCTCCACCCTCTCCGGAACTACCATCGCCATGGACACAGGGACCGCCTCTCTCCATAATTTAAGGAGGTTGAGGTGGTAAATTTGACGTGCCCCACCTCTATCCATTCATTTAGCTTAATAATTGAGAACCCCGACTCGCCATGTAACCTCAAAGGGTCCTTGCCACTTGGTGAGTAATTTGGAGCTCGACGTGGGGAGTAATACAAGTATTTTGTCTCCCTGTGCAAATTCAGCCGGCTTTGTGTCTCTTGAGCTTGGAGCAAGTTCTGTTGTGACAACTGACCCAGTGTGTGTAGCTTTGCTCGAAGATCAGGGACATACTGAATTTCATTTTTGCTCTGGGAAGGTCCTTCCTCCCACGCCTCCTGTATGATGTCAAGCACCCCGTGGGGCCAGCGTCCATACAGGAGCTCGAAGGGGGAAAACCCTGTAGAGGCTTGCGGGACTTCCCTGACTGCAAATAATAGGGGGTCCAGCCATTTGTCCCAATTTATAGCATCCTCGTGTACGAACTTATGAATCATATTTTTAAGGGTTCGATTAAATCATTCCACCAGCCCGTCAGTTTGTGGGTGATCAACGCTGGTGTGAATTAATTTAATCCCCAGCAATTCATAAAGTTCGTGTAGTGTTCATGACATAAACGTTGTGCCTTGGTCGGTGAGGATTTCTTTTGGAATCCCCACCTGGGAGATAATTTTGAAGAGTGCCTCTGCAACCCCGCATGCTGAGATGTTGCGTAAAGCCGCTGCTTCCGGATATTGTGTTGCATAATCCACCAGGACTAATACAAAACGGTATCCGCGTGCTGACAGTTCTAAAGTCCCCCTCCAGGAATTCCCTGAGGGCGGGAATACCGGAGGATTCCCCTCCTGTGTCATTCTGACGCTGAGCAGACGTGGACGGCTCTGCCTCCCCAGCCATCATGTCACACATCACACACCGTGTTTTCGGTTTGCAGGACCCATCTGCACACAATGCTTTCAATAATCTTTTAAATCCTGGCCAATTTGTTCCCAAAATCAGCGGATGGGTGAGACGGGAATTAACCGTGGCCTCCACTCTATGTTTTACATCCTGAAATTGAATAACGGTGGTCACTACCGGGTATTCGTAAACATCCCCACGCACACACCTCACCAACACCTTGTGATTTGTACCCAAAGCCCCATCATGAACCAGGCCGTGGTGAATCAAGGTTTGATTGCAACCTGAATCCACCAGGGCTTGGTATGTACGCCCCTTAATCCTTACCGGTATGCGATATGTCCCAGCTCGATCGGGGCGGCCTGTGGCGTGTCGGGGACCTGGATCCACATCCCCACTTCCATGCTGCACCCATGGTGACGGAGACATCACACTGGGAAGGATGACAGAGAGGGGTAGGGGAGGGGGTCGGTTTGGGTAAATACGCCCCCCATTTCAGGGGGGCGGGAACAGGTCGAGAGGGAGGAGAGGGAGGGGCAGAAGGGGGGGGGTAGAAGAGAGAGGGAGAGAGAGAGTGAGACTTGGACTGCTCGCCAGCTTTGGGGTAGGCCGTCATGTGGGCTTCGGCCTGCTGGACAGTGTCATCCGCCGACGTGGGGCGATGGCACTGGAACCGCAGTCTTCTTGGGCAGATGAATGGTCAGCTGCTCCATCACCATCAGCTATATTATGCCCTCCATGATGCACCCTTCCCCGGCTAGCACCCATTTTTGGCAGGCATCGCAGAGCTGCTGGGCAAATGCAAACGGATGGAGCGGAACCACTGGCAATGTTGTTTGGGGGTGCAGCCCACCTGTTGCATGACAGCAGTCTTCAGTTTCGCATAGTCCAGGTGGTCTGCAGCTGGCAGTTGTTGCGCCGCAACTGGGGCCTCCCCGGAAAGCAGCAGCAGCAAGTGGAGGGCCCACTGGGCTTGAGGCCAGCTGGAGGCGGTGGCTGAGTGCTCAAAGAGGCCCAGGAATGCCTCTGGGTCGTCCTGAGGGCCCATCTTTGTCAGGAGGAGGTGCAGCTACATCGCTGCCTCCGGGGTCATGGCGGAGGATCCGTCTGGAGCTAACCAGCTCCGTACACCCTGCCGATCCTCGGACTTGGCCCGGAGGAGCTCCTGGAAACGACGCTCCTGGGCGAGCAGGGCTTGGTGATGGGCCTCCTGGATGCTAGCCAGGGCACAGATGACTTCGCCCAGCGGTGAGGTGTCCATGGCGACCAGTCTTCTTCATTCGATGTCCTGGGTTTTGGCACCAGTGTAAAGGTTCTAACAGGAAGGAAGCGGGAAGCGGGTTGGCAGTCCAGATAAATCAGCTATAATTCAAACGTTCAGCTTCACAGACAAAGTATAGGCTTTTCAGCTTCATAAACAAAGAGCAGGCTTTTCAGCTTCATAAACACAGAGAAGGCTTTCCAGCTTCATGCAACACAAAACAAGCTTTCAGATATAGACATGGCTTTTCAGCTTCACGCAACTCTCTCTGCCTCACTCGCGTTCTCGGCGGCCTTTTCAAACCCATCTCCGTTGTCACTGTAATGAGAAACAGGTGTTACACATCATTAATCACCAGGTGATGGTCCTTACCGCTTCCTCTCTCCCCAGTGACAGACACATGACCACGTCCTGCTCCACAATATATATATATATATATATATATATATATATATATATATATATATATATATATATATATATAAACTCAGCAAAAAAAAGAAACATCCTCTCAGTTTCAACTGCTTTTATTTTCAGCAAACTTAACATGTGTAAATATTTGTATGAACATAAAAGATTCAACAACTAAGACATAAACTGAACAAGATTCACAGAAATGTGACTAACAGAAATGGAATAATGTGTCCCTGAACAAAGGGGGGGTCAAAATCAAAAGTAACAGTCAGTATCTGGTGTGGCCACCAGCTGCATTAAGTACTGCAGTGCATCTCCTCCTCATGGACTGCACCAGATTTGCCAGTTCTTGCTGTGAGATGTTACCCCACTCTTCCACCAAGGCACTTGCAAGTTCCCAGACATTTCTGGAGGGAATGGCCCTAGCCCTCACCCTCCAATCCAACAGGTCCCAGACATGCTCAATGGGATTGAGATCCAGGCTCTTCGCTGGCCATGGCAGAACACTGACATTCCTGTCTTGCAGGAAATCACGCACAGAACGAGCAGTATGGCAGGTGGCATTGTCATGCTGGAGGGTCATGTCAGGATGAGCCTGCAGGAAGGGTACCACATGAGGGAGGAGGATGTCTTCCCTGTAACACACAGCATTGAGATTGCCTGCAATGACAACAAGCTCAGTCCGATGATGCTGTGACATACCGCCCCAGACCATGACAGACCCTTCACCTCCAAATCATTCCCGCTCCAGAGAACAGGCCTCGGTGTAACGCTCATTCCTTCGACAATAAACGCGAGTCCGACCATCACCCCTGGTGAGACAAAACCACGACTCGAAGAGCACTTTTTGCCAGTCCTGTCTGGTCCAGCGAAGGTGGGTTTGTGCCCATAAGTGACATTGTTGCCAGTGATGTCTGGTAAGGACCTGCCTTACAACAGGCCTACAAGCCCTCAGTCCAACCTCTCTCAGACTATTGCGGACCATCTGAGTGCTGATGGAGGGATTGTGCGTTCCTGGTGTAACTCGGGCAGTTGTTGTTGCTATCCTGTACCTGTCCCGCAGGTGTGATATTCAGATGTACCAATCCTGTGCAGGTGTTGTTTCACGTGGTCTGCCACTGCAAGGATGACCAGCTGTCTCTCTGTAGTGCTGTCTTAGGCGTCTTACAGTACGGACGTTGCAATTTATTGCCCTGGCCACATCTGTAGTCCTAATGCCTCCATGCAGCATGCCTAAGGCACGTTCACGCAGATGAGCAGAGACCCTGGGCATCTTCCTTTTGGTGTTTTTCAGAGTCAGTAGAAAGGTCTCTTTAGTGTCATAAGTTTTTATAACTGTGACCTTAATTGCCTACCGTCTGTAAGCTGTTAGTGTCTTAACGACCGTTCCATGGGTGCATGTTCATTAATTGTTTATGGTTCATTGAACAAGCATGGAAAACATTATTTAAACCCTTTACAATAAAGATCTGCAAAGTTATTTGGATTTTTACAAAATTATCTTTAAAATACAGTGTCCTGAAAAAGGGACATTTCTTTTTTTGCTGAGTTAAAAACTTTTGACCGGTAGTGTGTGTGTGTATATATATATATATATATATATATATATATATATATATATATATATATATATATATATATATATAAAATATGCTAGCTTTATCTCCAAGGTCAAAATTAAAGTAGCAGGCAACTGAAAATTATGAATACTTAAATCTGAGAAGATAAAAATGACCAACCATCCACATTCATAAAATAAGCAGTTATGCTTTATTGCATCATGTTTTGAAGCTTTGGACATTAAATTGACCCTTCAATCCAAATTATGCTGAAGCACTTGTACATACCGTAAATGGTCTTTTACTGCAGCACAAAAGAAACCATCCTGGCAAGAAGCATTACAAGGCAACTGCACTGAACAGAGGAGCTGTTGAGTGTACTGTGAAGGTACCTGAGAAAATGAAAGACCCACCTGCCATCAAGGACATCTATGACAGCTGCTGATGTAACTTGGCCTATACCATCATTCAGAATTTAATACCTAATTTATACACACAACTGCCAGTGTATAATCTATACAATTGTCTATATCAACAGATATCAGCCCTACATACTGAAGCATCCTGTACTGTTCCAATGTTCCTGCTGAGTAAATTTTGTTGCCATTATCATGCGTTCTGTATAGGTAGTATACAAACTGACATGGACATGGACTTTTTTCAACATCAAGATGTTTGGTTAACATTTATATATTTGTACTACTGTATATAAGGGAAAGTGGATGTTTTGATTTCACAAGTTAATTTCAATTTTCCTGTGGTGTAAAACAAATAAATAAAAAATGTGATGCAGCACAAATATTCCATGTGCCATATTCTCTCAATTAGAGTCATGAAAGCTGCATGCATAACAATTGTTTTAGAAGGAGTTTAGCATATCACACCACAGTACAATTTAAAATGAGCAGCAATTTTTTTTAGCTTTAGAGCTAACAATTAGCATTTGACCATCAAGTCACCCTTGACGTAATTTGTATTATCTACATAAATTCAATACACTAATTAATATAAAGTTTAGAATAAACAAAACTGGAGTGGCAAAAAAGAGACAAAATCTTATCATCTTGCAGATAGTTCTTCTCAAGGTTGTGGACTTTTAGCATAGGTCCAAAGTCAAATTCAGAAGGTGTACCCAAACATTGCCTGTCTAAAAAACAAACTTTGTAGACATTTTACTTGTATTTATCTTTGGAGGCAACTTTAAAGGGGTCATGACATAAGGAATCACATTTTTCTTGATCTTTTTTTCGACATATAAGAGGTGATTGTACTATAAAAACATACTGTATGTTTCAGAACTCAAAACTTCCTCCTCACTGCAAAAAGAGCATTTGTTGAAACCAAGCTGCCAAAATGACTTGTTTTCTACTTCCTCCACATTGTAATGTAACACATGGTAGATATTTGCATCTGACCGCCTCCACAACACATCAACACCTACTTTACCTTACCACTTCCATAGCCTGTCCAGTAACGGTGAGCAGTGAGATGGCAGGAAAACAGCAGATAACGATGGATCTTACGAGCATTCTGTTCGTGCAGAGTTACAAACACTCTTTCCTTTGTCACATGAATTTATCAAAACTGCACTTAAAATTTCTAACTGACATGCACTGCTTCAAGTACTACACCAATTGGTCTGCATGAAGTCGAACACACCCATTGTTTATTTTTGCAGTTCCGTTCAGTGGCACTAGTGTTGCAGAAATTACATTATTCAACTTTAAAACCAGCTATTATCAAGCTAAGATCTGCAAGATTCAAAAAATTTAACTGAGCAATGGATTATTTATCTGAATTATCTCAGTATATATCTTAGCTGCACAAAGGGGAGCTAAACATCATTTAATGGTATCCTGTGTATAACTGCGTAATCCTTTATTCTTGTTCGGTCTGACAGGTGAAGAGAGGAGAGCGAAGCCATGAAGCTTTTTAAGTGTTTGAGTCCTTTGTTTTGCCTGGTTGTTCACTCCATGTATACAGACAGCACACTTTGCTCATGGTTACCATGGTGCTCAGACAGCACTAACGGCTCAACTTCAGTTGCAAGTATGTCTCTGTCTCTCTCTCTTTTCCTTTCTCACTCGCTCTCTCTCGTTTCCTTCTGTCAGCTCCAAAAATGGTAGGCCACTCAATAAATATGTCAGGTCCATTTATGACACACAAACTGCAGTGAGTTCTGTGATCCGTGTGAGATGGTGCAAAATGAATCCGTGTTGATCTGCCTCTGTTAATCCAAAGACACATGGTCAAGTCTGACAAACAAACAAAGCTTAGTGGGGTCATTCAGCTGGGATGTCATACATTAGCCAAAAACCTCTTCAAATAAAACAAGACATTTAAAATAAAACAACTCTGCACAGGTACATATCAATACTCTCAACTGTATCCCACTGTATGGTAAAGGTTGTTTAACTACATTGTTTTGATCCTGTGAATGCCTGTTGCCAAAAGCTAAGCCTTGCTCCCTCACTGCCCGGTCAGTCAATGACTTCACAGGCAGCGTTTTTTAAATGGAGGTAGCTCGTGAGGTAATTGGTTTCATACAGCCTTCCAAGGCACTGTAACGTCATGTCTAATGATCTAAAATAAATTCAAGTGATCAAGCAAATATTTAGTAACTAAAATGCTCAGTCATAAGAAAATGAAAAACTGGACACTAAAACAAAACTACTCTTTTCAACCACTCCATCAGATGCCTTTTTTTTCCTTTTCCAACACAGTCTCATGACAACTCGTACAAGATGGTGAAATCGAAAGATATCATATGACTTTGCTCGTATGAAAAGGTATGACTCTTAGACCAACCAATCAACAAAGAGCATTTCAAATTAATACAAAACAAAAGGGCATCAAATTTTAGCTAGCCTCCTTGTAACATTCAGGCAAGGCAGGACAGGCTGAAGACAGGAACGGACGAGGATGAGATGATGATGAAGTGAGAACCCAAGTGCAGTTTTTTTTATTTTTTTTTAGAAAGTGCAATAAATCCAGAAAAAAACATGAATCCAACCCCCTGCCGCCACCAAAAAAGAAAAAAAAAAAAGAAAAAGAAAAACCTTCACAACATTACATCAACATAATACTTGACAAAAGACAATGGAAAACATGAGGGCTTAAATACATGAACATGGGTAACCACATGACAGATACAGCCAATGATGAGACTAAACTAATGAACATGATAAGCCAATGAAACAAGAACCAGTGATAAAACAGAACTGATAACAAGACTAATAAATATAGACCAATGAAGAGACAGGACTAATAAACATGGTGGAACAAGAGGGTCACGAGTCACATGAGAGACAAGGAACCAATAAGAACAAAACACATGAAAATGGCGGGAACAGGAAATCACATGACAAGAAAGAGGAAACAGGTACAAGGAACTACATTTTCTAAATAAAAGACATGAACACAAAACATGAACAAAAACACATTTAAACGTGACACTCCTATTTAACAATGTATTTTAATAAAGCAAATGTATGTGAACAAATTTGGTTATTCATTCCATATTTATTTGTTATACAAATGACTGATGTATGTCAATAACATTTTCTTTCTTCCGTGCTACAGAGAAGTTATTTAGCTATTAAAATCAGGGTTAGGTTTAGAGTTTGGGTAAGGGGTTAGACTTTATGTTTAGGTTTAAGTTATGGGCTAAACTTAGGCAAAATCATACTAAACATCATTCTGGTTCATTTATTATTCTCTATGGGAATAAAAGTTGTTTTTGTATGAGCCAACACATATGAATACTAACCATTACACCTCATACTATAGTTACGACTTGTCATGAGACCGGGTTGTCTTTTATTTAGGTGTTGTATAAAGGTAACACTATGACCTGGTGTTTTTTTCAAATTAGTACATGGAATGCTGCATTTCTGAGTTTCAAAACAAGATAAAAATACACAGTTAATATATTGTTTTCGGAATGAATTCATTTTATTTTGTATTCTCATTTCATTCTCTCATGCTTGCTAGAAACCAGCTGTTTAATTGTTTCCTGTCAAGTTCATATGATTAATGAAATTATATACATGTGCCTCTTGTAATTTCCACACACTGATCTGTGTTTAACAGCTGTTACATGTATCCAGCATGTGTCCATGTCTTTGTGGTTGCCTTTTAAGTTGTCTCCGGAATGGTCTATAATAAATATATGAACACATGCTGGTTTATCCATGAAAAGAGTATTTTATGTTCCCTGTGGCCATACACTGCAAAAGCATTTGTCTAACAAAAACATGGATTTATAAATTGAGCCTTTAGTGACAATTTTCTAGATTAATCATCAGGGTTTACTCTAGTAACTGTGCTCTGCCGAGAAACTGTATCAGTTATTGCACAGCACAGTGAATGTCTGCATCCAGTATTGTCCTGCTGGTCAAAACCATTTATTTCTAGGCCTTTCTACAAAAATAATGGCTAATTTTTAATTCGCAGGCTATCTTAAACATTCTCTGTTAAGAACCCCTCCAAGTAAATTGGGCACCATTTAACATCTGCACATATATACATATAACACACTGGGATCTTTGAGAAAATCTGGCCAGGAAATTACACACTATCTGCCAGAAACCTGACAGGGTCACATAAAGACAAGATGAAAGAAGAAGATGGAGAATAAAGACAAAATAAGACAGCAGGATAAAAGCTAAAGTGTATGTGAAACCAGAGGCAAGATTAGAAGCTTTTGGATGGGGTCTTGTATGCCTTTGGTAGTGTTCTGGACAAGCCCAGTTTAGCCCAGGAATTATCCAACTAAATGCTAACTGATAGTCTTTCTATGGGTTGACTTTTGTGGCAGTGTTAAAAACAGACACCAAAAAGGTCTGTCCTCAGGGAAGGTTGAGAGGAGGGGCAGTTATCACAGCTTCTAGCCCAGTTACACTTGCTTTGATAGCTCTGTGGCCATCATAGCAATCAATGCTGTAATGCACAATAAAGTGTAATGTGCATTTGCGGCAAGCTGGTTCAATATTGTTCTATCTCAAGCCAAAAGAATGGGGGACTGTGCTATTTATTAAATCAATGGCATTGTCCTTATAAGAATTAGCGTGATTGAGAGTGATTTCTGTCTGAAACTCTAAAAGGGAGCAGTTGAGCTGTGAAGTTCAGTACTTCATTTCACAGCTGTCCTATATTAACTCTGCCACTTCTCAGTTGTTTTTTCCATTCCTCAACTGCCTGGCACATAACAAATGTAAACCAATCTTTGTGTCTGTTAACTCAAGAGGTGAAGAGGTCTTGCCAAGTGGAAACAAGGGGAACATGTTTAAAAAGTGATAGTGGTGGAGACAATGGTTAATGATAACACCAAATGATGAAAATGGTTTACCCTTTGTTCTTGTTCATCATTACTTTTCAAATACACCTGGCATTTATGCTCATGCGGGACAAAAGTGATCCTATTTTGCATTCACAGGGACAGAACATCTGTGGTTTAATTTAGTTGAATGTAGTTAAATGTTTTTAATCGATTTACAGTCCTATATATATATATATATATATATATATCAATTAAACATGTTTAACTAATTAATCAGTTTTCTGTGATTACTCACAATTAATACTTAACAAACATTAAAAAACATTGAAATATAAACATAAATATATTTACTTTAAAATTGGTCTCGAAGAGCTTTCAAGAAATTGGTTAGTCATCATTTATTTCAATTATTTAAATATGCACATTTTTCCATTTATTTATTTATTTATTTTTGCAAATAGAGTTAATTAGAAATATTTCTACAGGTATAAATCTTCTGTAAAGTATACATGTATATCTACGCTGTTTCGCCTCAATTTAACCCCTGGTTGAATGGTTTCCGGTGGCCAAACTTTGCAAAACCTTTCAAAAGTCTTTCATTTTGGAGGCATGGCTAGTCTGAGTAGCTGTAGACATTACTCTATTCCACAAGCCACTAGTAGCACTATAGTTGCAAACAACAAGTGCTGAGGATGACATAATCATTGGATTTGCCAAAGTCAGTGCCATCACTGAATTTTTAGGCATTTAGTAGCAAGTTAACTAGCTATCAATGAGCATAACTGTCTATTCTGATTTATTTTTAGAGTTATGTCTGTGAACTTATCAGTACCATTTTTTTTTTTTTTTTCAGAAATTCAATACACTGAGTCTAAACACATTGTTTGCCTTTTTTCCAGTGTTTTGTGTTCAAACATTTGTGAAGACTGCCACTTTTCTTGCATATTATTGTTGTTTCAACTATTATAGATAAATCCACCCATTAACTGCACATAAAAACAAATCCAACTGTGGTTAGTCAAATTACATGTCGCTCAGATGGTTTCTTCCAGAGAGAGCGGTGAAGTAGTGTCAGCCTAAACACATCACTGATAAACAGACGCACAGTGATCAAAGGAAGAAACTGCTGGGATTTAGAGTTAAAGGGATAGTTTATCCAAAAATAAAAATTCTGATATTATTTACTCACCCTCATATTGCTCCAAACCTGTATAATTTTTTTTTCTTGTTCCATGGAACAAAAAAAGAGAAGAATTTTAGCCTCAGTCACCATTCACTTTCATTACATTTTTCCCATAATATTAAAGTAAATAGTGACTGAGGCTACCATTCTGCCTAACATGTCCTTCTGTGTTACACAGAAAAACTGCCTTTTTCTGTACATATTCTAAACAGAATTTTTAGATGTGCGTATCAAGGTGTTAAATAGTAGATCAAAATAAGAAAAGAGTAGTCATTTTCTTCAATGGCATATAAACATATATTTAAAAAAAAATTGCCCATGTGATTACACTTATGTATTCACTACACAAAGCCAAGGGCTTCTGGTTCTCCCTGGCATTGTCATGTCATCCTCATATGTGAATTCATTGTTTGCTTTCATAGCACAGAAGTAGTTTTAAGCAATTTCACCTATGGCCCAATAGAGGGTAGTATTATCTCAGCATGTAACCCAGTGTATAGAGAAGACTGGACAGCTAAACTGTAGACTGCATAAAGGCTGAGCTTTTAGTGTCCTGACACACTGTACTTAAACTGTGCCATGTAAATTCCATTATCTACACATAATTTAACAGCATTCTTAAAACCAGCACACATTTACATATTTGCGTTATTGTAATATGAACAACATGGAATATATATATATATATATATATATATATATATATATATATATATATATATATATATATATACATACATACATACATACAGAGGTGGGTAGAGTAGCCAAAAACTATACTCAAGTAAAAGTACAATTAATTAAAAATTGTTTTTACTCAAGTATCCAATTAAAAGAGTACTCAAGTATTACTTTCACAAATGACATAACAGACGTTTACTCGCCTATATTCCATTACATAATACACACTGAAAATGTACTACAGAATTATTATTATTATTAATGGAAATTCTGACATCATTCACCATCATGTTGTTCCAAACCCATATGACTTTCTTTCTTCCATGCAACACAATAAGGAGATATTAGACAGAATGTTTGCCTGAGTCACTATTTACTTTAAGCGAATGTGTTTTTACATATATATAGTCCCTAACATGCTGTCTAACATCTTTTGTGTTCCACAGCATACAAAGTGTCACACTGGTTTGAAACAACATGAGGGTAGGGAAATTACAGAATATTAAATTATTATCACTTTAAAGAGATAGTTCACCAAAAAATGAAAATTCTCTCATCATTTACTCACCCTCATGCCGTCCCAGATGTGTATGACTTCCTTTCTTCTGCAGAACACAAATTAAGATTTTTAAAAGAATATTTTAGCTCTGTTGGCCAAATTTTGATGCTCCAAAAAGCACATAAAGGCAGCATAAAAGTAATCCATGAGACTCCAGTGGTTAAATCCATAGCTTCTGAAGTGATATAATAGGTGTGGGTGAGAAACGGATCAATATTTGTCATTTTTTGCTAGACAGCAGGGGGCGATATGCAGAGAAGAATGTGAATCACCAAAAACACAAGAAGAAGAATATGAAGGCGATCAGTTTCTCATCCACACCTATCACATTGTTATCTTCAGAAGTCTTATGGATTACTTTTATGCTGACTTATGTGATTTTGTTTAGCTTTAAAATGTTGCCACCCATTCACTTGCATTGTATGGACCTACAGAGCTGAGAAATTCTTCTAAAAATCATCATTTGAGTTCAGCAGATGAAAAAGTCATACATATCTGGGATGGCATGAGGGTGAGTAAATAATGAGAATTGTAATTTTTGGGTGAACTATCCCTTTAAGAGCTCTTGTCAGATCTGGATGAATTTGTCAATAAGAAGAGAGGTTTGGAAACATTTCTAGTAATTATTACAGTGAAAATGTGAAAATGTCCCACAAGGACATTATATATAATGCTGAAATATAAACCAAAGCATGATCATGCTTTATTAATGCCTATTTCATTGCTTTTAAACTCCTGTGTGGATTCTTATTTCAGTGTAGTTACAGTTTTCAGTGTCTTAAGTATTTAGATCATTAGTTCTGTACAGCAGTACCGCCGCTCTCTAAATGCAAATACGCAGCCTAGTGAGTAGGGCACCAATCCCGGTCGTGGAACACTCGCTGTGTCTGAAACCGCCACCATCCACCATATAGTGCACTATTTCGGGTGTCTGCCATTTTGTAGGAGTGTCTGAATTCTGAGTGAGCCACTCGTTCCCTACTTTTGTTCACTCATTCTTACCCACAATGCACTCTAATTTCAAGTGTACATTTGATGTACACTCGACAATGGTTAATTTCCTACAATCCACCACGGGGAAGACGTACGAGCTGGGAGTTTACTGCTTCCTTCACTCCTGCAATGTTTTATTTCATGCTGAATGTAGTAAATTACTTTTTGACAAATCATTACTTGATTAAAATAACAGAATAATATATAGAGAGAGACAACACATACAGATACATTTGAAAATGTACTCTTTAAAATGTGTTTACTCTTTATATTAACACACAGTATATATTAAAAATTACAAACAGAATGAAGATTTATTGTATTAATATATTATTTAATAAGAATAACATGTAAGGCCCAAGTATTTTAAAAGTTCATATGTGACGTTGTTTCTGCGATAGCCCCAAAGCTCCGACACTCGGTGTATACGTCAGCGTCCAAATCACTCATTTTGTTCACTTACTGCTGAGATATAGTGCACTAACTGCCATTCACTATATAGAAAATAGTGAATGAGTGAACGATTCCGGACACAGCCACTCTTTTCGCCATACGATTGCCTCGCGCCTGCACATCTCTTATGTGCACGCCCCGCTCCCCTCGCTGTGCACTCGCAGAAATGCTGTCTGTTAAATGCGCTCCAGTTGTCGATCACGCGAATGGCAGTGATTTACACTTAACTTGTATGTTTACATTGATTTATACGGTTAATCCACCTGAAGTAGCTGCGATAGTTTCCAGTACCCCCGCGAGGGCACAGGGTTAATGCATAAATACTGCTCATGACATGCAGGACGCTGGACAAAGAGCACTGATATATTGCTGCACTGATTTAAAAATGTACACTTCCGCTGTGAACTTCCGCTTTCGTAAAAGTCACATTCGATAATCTCTCAATAAATTACACATTAATTAAAATTAAACCCAATAATGTAACAACAGGAACGCCACCCATTGTAAAGAAGTAAAAGTAAAAAAAAATCATTAGAAATTTACTTGAATGAGAATAAAAAGTACCCACTTTTAAACCTACTCTAAAATTTTTTTTTTTTTTTTTTTTAAGTTACTCAAGTAAATGTAACGGAGTAAATGTAGCGCATTACTACCCACCTCTGTATATATATATATATATATATATATATATATATATATATATATATATATATATATATATATATATAAAGTGGCAGGATGAATGAGGCACAGACAATCATTCTCAAGTGCACAGTCCCACAAAGGGGTGACAATAAGTAAAAGAAGAACTTAATGGTGCGTGGTGTCTTCGGTGCAAGGGCGGGGTGAGCGTGCCGGGGTGTCTGTATTCGTGAATCCGGTGTTTCGTGAAGTTTCCACAGAATGCGTGAGGTGATTGGCGCTCACTCGTTGCTAGAGACTGGAATTGAGAGAGAGAGAGAGAAGAGGATTAGTGTCATGCCTTGGAGTTGATGCTCACCATCTTCCTCTTCCTCCGGCATTTAAATCTCCTCCAGCTGATTGTTTGCAGGTGATGCCGATCAGCATCTGCATTCCACAGTTGATTGGCAAATGAGCTCCAATTCCAGTGTGACGCTGAAACGCACGGGATACTTGCCACATTTCCCCCACCCCCACAAGCGATGTCCTGGACCTGGAAGCACACAGAGGGGATGGGGGAAGGGAGTGAACTTTTACACAGACCTGACCAACCTTTGAACATCCTGGACAGGCCGTCCGCATTGCCGTTAGCTGCCCCACTCGATGTTGCACCTTGAAATGGAAGTCCTGGAGGGTGAGGAACCATCGGGTTACCCTGGCATTAGAGTCCTTCGCTTGTGCCATCCATTGCAATGGGGCGTGTTCAGTCAGCAGAGTGAAGCTCCGGCCCAATAGATAGTATCGTAGCTCCAGGACGGCCCACTTTATGGCCAATGCTTCCTTCTCCACTGCCACGTACCAGGTTTCGGCTGGCGTCAGCTTCTGGCTTATGTACACTACAGGGTGTTCTTCTCCCTGTTGGACTTGGGACAAGACAGCCCCCAACCCCGTATCCGAGGTGTCTTTTTGTAGGAGGAAGGGGCAGCTGATATCTGGGGCGTGTAGGACCGGAGCTGAGGCCAGGGCGTTCTTCAACTTCTGGAAGACTTCCTCTGCGGAGCGGCTCCATTGCACCTTCTCAGGCTGCCCCTTCTTGGTTAGGTCTATTAGGGGACAGGCTATAGTGGAGAAGTGAGGTATGAAGCATCAATAATATCCAGCTAACCCAAGGAATGCACGTACCTGGGTTTTGGTGGTTGGTCAGCCAAGGGAGCATACTTTCTCCACTTTCTGTTCCTGGGGCATGATCAGACCCCTTCCAATCTGATATCCCAGGTAGTGTGCCTCCTATGCTCCTAAGTGGCACTTCTTTGGATTGGCGGTGACTCCAGCTTTCCTCAGTTTGGTCAGCACCCTCCACAGATGGTCATAGGTGGTCCTCCCACCGCTCCGAGTGGATTACAACATCATCCAGGTAAGCCACTGCGTATGCCTGGTGGTGTCTCAGGAGGATATCCATAATCCATTGTAAGGTGGCAGGTGCCCCATGTAGACCGAATGGTAGCACCCAGTACTGCCAGTGGCCAATAGGTGTGCTGAACGCTGTCTTTTTCCTGGACTATGGGGCTAGGGGTACCTGCCAGTATCCTTTGGTCAGATACAGGGTGGATAGGTGGCTTCTAATTCCTTCCTTTGATTCACAGAGAGTTGGTTTCCTAGATCTACCATTGGGGCCTCTGTTTCGACATACCTGACAACCCATCTCTCAGGATCGGTCCAGCGTTTGAGGAGGTTAATATGATAGATCTGCTCCACTCGTCTTCATCCCAGCTGCCGGATGCGATAAGTTACCGGCCCTGTCCGTTCCACCACAGTGTAGGGACCCTGCCAGGTGGCCAGGAACTTAGATGTGGCACAGGGGATCAGCACCAGGACCCGGTCTCCGGGGTGAAATTCACAGGCTTGGGCAGGGCGGTCGTACGTTCACTGCTGGGCCCATTGGGCCTCTGCCTGATATTTGCACACCAGGGGCATCACTTTCTCTATCCTCTCTCTCATCTCATGTACATGCTCAATTACTGTTCTTTGCAGTGAGGGCTGTTGCTCCCAAGCCTCCCAGGCAATGTCTAGTAGGCCCCGGGGCTGGCGACCAAACAGTAACTCGAAGGGTGTGAATCCAGTGGATGCTTGAGTCACTTCCCTGATGCCGAATAGCACATAGGGTATCATGAGGTCCCAATCATGCCCATCCTCAGTTGCCATCCCGCTTCAGCATCCGTTTTAGGGTCTGGTTGAAACGCTCCACTAATCCGTCCATCTGGGGGTGGTAAACCGATGTGCGGAGTTGTTTCACCTGCAGCAGCTTGCACACGTCAGCCATGAGCCGAGACATAAACTGAGTGCCCTGGTCGGTGAGAATCTCTTTTGGGATGCCGACTTGGCTGAACAGCAGGAACAGCTCTCGAGCGATGTTCTTGGTGGTGGCTTTCCTCAGTGGCACTGCTTCGGGGTACCGAGTCGCATAATCCACTATGACCAGGATGTGCTCATGTCCCCGGACAGACTTCGGTAGCAGTCCCACCAGGTCCATCCCAATACATTTGAAGGGCACCTCAATGATGGGCAGGGGTATGAGGGGACTGGGAGGAGATCGTCGTGGAGCCGTTTTTTGGCAGACCGCACAGCTCTGGCAATAGCGCCTCACTTCCGCGTCCAGTCCGGGCCAATGGAACCAGTCCCTAATTCGTCGGGTGGTGTTCTCAATCCCTAAGTGCCTGGCCATGGGATGCGAGTGGGCCAACTCGAGCATGGTCTCCGTCTTTGTATGCGGCACCACCAAGAGGTGTTTCTCCTCCCCCCGCCTGTGAGCAACACAGTAAAGCAGGCCATTTTCCACAATGAAGTGAGGAGAGGGGTGGGGGGCGGGAAGCCGTACCTTGCCATTGACTACTCTGACCTGGGACCAGCAGTTTCTTAGGCGGTCATCCTCCCGCTGTTCCTTGCCGAATGCACCCCCCTCCATTATCTGTGGGAAGAGATCAGAATATACATTAGGAGCAAACACTCTCAACTCACCATCTCGCTCGCTGTCAGTGGCCAGCAACACCGGGCATCTCTGTGGTCTTGGGCAGGGTCCCCTGCGGTGTTGCCCCCAGTGGCTGGCAGGTTGGACAGCATGGGCCAACAGCTGCTCGAACCCCGGCCAGTCTAGTCCTAAGATTAGGGGCACCGGCAAATCTTTGACAATCCCGACCTCCACTGGCCAGCTGGTTCAGCTTTGATGGTAACTGACCGTGTTGGGACGTAGCGCGTGTCGCCGTGCACACAGGTGATGGGGATGGAGGCTTTGCTGTGTGATCGGGGGGAAACTACCTGGGGCTGGGTCAGGTTTACGGAAGCCAGGAGGGCTTTCAAACAGCGGCCCTCGACCTTCACCTCCCTTTCCAGGGCTTCCCGGGGCACTGCTCGGTGAACAACGTAATCTGCCAGCCAGGCTCGGGCCTTCAGGGGGTTTGGGTCTGTGGTCATGGGTTCCTCCTGAGCAGACGATGTTGCTGGTCTGCTTACTGGCTGCGAGGTGCCCTCCATTGGTCGCCTTTCCTGGTGCGTTTTCTGGAAAAAGGTGCCAGCTCTCTCTCTGCTGCCAAGGGCTTGCGTCGCCTCCGCCAGTTCCACAGTCTCCACCAGGGCGGAGAGAGTCTTGGGGTTCTGCATTCCTACAGCCCGCTGTTGCATGCGGGGGAGGGACCGGAGAAACTTGTACACGTTCCGGTACCTGTACTGGTGTCGGTTGCCCGGACAAAAGCCATAGATGGGCTAGACGGGATAGCTGCGACGCCTGTACATGGGCGGGAACCTGAACATCATACACCCATTCATGGAAGCACTGCACCGCACATACCGGTGAAAGCCCCACCCGTGCCATGATCTCATTCTTTAGCTCTTTATAGTTGTCAACGGAGGCTGGGCTGAGTGCGTAGTAGATACGCTGCGCTTCCCCCGTTAGGAAGGGCACAAGCATTCTTGCCCACTCGCTCCTATCCCACCCCTCCCTTTCAGCTATCACCTCGAACGTATGCAGATACGCCTCCATGTCATCATGCTCCATTAACTTGGTGATCAGCTGACTAGCTCGGCACGGGGTTCGGGGATCGATATGTGAGCAGCGGCTTCCAATCGCAGCTGCATGAGCTCCTCTTCCGCCCGCTCTTGACATGCTGAAAGTTGCTCCGTGATTTGTTGCTGGCGGAGGGAGATGTTCACGAGCTGACGCATGAGCGTGTTTCCAGAGAGAGATCTGGACCTGTGGAAAAACCAGACGGAGAATTGGGTAAGTTTCATTGTCTGACCTCATTTTCTTCATTTCAGCCAGCATTCTCCACCAGTGTGGCAGGATGAACGAGGCACAGACAATTATTCTCAAGTGCACAGAATCACAAAATGGGTGTTTTATTGTGACAATAAGTAAAAGAAGAACTTAATGGTGCATGGTGTCTTCTGTGCAAGGGCGGCGGTGTCTGTGTTCGTGAATCCGGTGTTTCGTGAAGTTTCCGTGGAATGCGTGCAGTGATCGGCGCTCACTCATTGCTGAAGTCTGGAATTGAGAGAGAGAGAGAGAGAGAAGAGGATTAGTGTCATGCCTTGGAGTTGATGCTCACCGTCTTCCTCTTCCTCCGGTGTTTAAATCCCCTCCAGCTGATCGTTCGCAGGTGATGCTGATCAGTGTCTGCATTCCACGGCTGATTGGCAAATGAGCTCCAATTCCAGGGTGACGCTGAAATGCACTGGATACTCGCCACAATATGCTTACTCTTGATAATAATGATAATACTAAAAAAGATAATACTTTTCTGATGTTTCACATTGTCTCATCTACAATTCTAAAACATATAAATGTGACTTTTTTTTAAAAGATTGCAAATGCTACTTTAAAACAAACTAATATGTGTAAATTGTCTAACCAGTGTGGAATTCCCTCTTGTGGAAATTAGCCAAACAGGACAAACATGGAATAAAAATGGATGTTTTATTTTTTATTACAGAATGTACCGTATTATCAAATTAAAATGGACATGTCATGGCAAAATCATGGTAGCAGGCCATAGCAACTTTGAATGTAAAATTATTTATCAGAGAATGGAGTTCACTGAGAATAAATAAGAAGTTCTATAGGTGGCGGTTAGTGGTCCTTAGCCCTGGAGCTCAGAAACCCCAAGGCAAGAAAAAGATGCCTCAGGCTGGGTGAGAAGCACCAGTGTTGCTTATATATTTACATATATAGTTTTTTATTTATTCAAATGTGGCAAGTGTGTAATTAAAACACTCTCTTCATTTGTCTGTTAAAAACTAAAATAATGATGATACATCCTTTGAACTGTCTGTCTAACACACCCACATGTATAAATGAAGTATGACTCTGAAGAACATGGTTGTCATGGGAACACGTAGGCTACAAATTACACATAAATGCATTAAAGCAAACATTCAGCCACAAACTTTTTACAAGGTTTGAACCATAATATCTTATGTTGCCCGCTCTAGATACCAGCTGCTTTGGTCCAAGGTTGTTTGCATGATACTTTGTCAATGTTGTCCTGGCGATAAACCCAAAAAGTTAAACTGAGCAACAAATCTATGTTCATTATTTCCGTCCCTCAGCAACACAAATGTCTGCTTTTGATGTTTCACTTTGCGAATATGACTATAAGCTCATTAAAATCAAATGGTGGTCTGTAGCACTTTGAAAAATGTTACATCAAAAATATAACACCAACAAATGCCAATTTAAAATACGTTCTGAACTCATCAGTTAAATTATAATCAGGTACTAGTTTGGACATTTAGTGAAGGCCACAACATAATTCACCCGACTCTTAGTAATCAGCACCTTGCTGTGACACAAAGTGCTTTCATTTATTAGTAATTGTTTGTTCAGAGTTATCTGTGGGCAACCTATATTTATCACTAAATTCAAATCAGCATCATTAACAATTTGTTTGAAAGTATTGTTATAAAATATTTTTTTATCTTCAAAGACACAGGTGCGTGCCATCCCGGCCTATTGCCACAATTAGTGTTATTTTTATTTTAACTAACCTTTTCCTCAGACTCTGATAACATGTTTCTGCCTTAATTAGGGGCGTAAATCTAGCAAACCTTTTTTATATTTTCATCGTTTCTTTTTTTTTCTTTTTCTTTTTTTTATTGTTTTTTGTGTTTTATTACCCTTGCATGAAAGGGATAGTTCATCCTAAAATAAAATTCTCTCATCATTTACTCACCCTCATGCTATCACACATGTTCTACTTAACACAAACAAAGATTTTTAGAAGAATATCTCAGCTCTGTTGGTCCATACAATGCAAGTGAATGGTGGCCAGATATCTGAAGGTCCAAAAAGGTGATAAAGTCAGCATAAAGTTGTTCCATAAGACTCTGAATGGATCCAGATGGTTTTTGGTGAGAACAGACCAAAATGTAACTCCATTTTCACATTGCATCTTGTCATTGCAGTCTCTAGGCACAATCATGATTTTGAGCTTGATTACACTTCCTAGAGCTTGACACATGCAGGGAGCACTAGATGGCGCAATAGAAAGTCTAATCGAGCTTGAAATCATGATCACCAAGGAGGCTGTTCCCTATCTGTCACTCACTCGACGTTGTGTCGATGTAGTGACACTAGGGGTCACTCTTGGGAGCCTGAGACACCTCTGGTCTTTGATAAAAGGCCAATGAAAATTCCCCCGGGCATGCGCGTATAAAAGGAGCTGGTATGCAATCACTCATTCAGATTTTCTCTTCGGAGCCGAACGGTCGATGTTTACTGAGCTGACTGTTCATTCTCCTCTGCTGGATCTGATGGCACATTTCAACGGCTTCTCCCTCCTCTGCACTGGTGCACTGCAGAGAACACCCCTGGGCACTTCGGCAGAAAAAAGAGAGTATATTTTTCTAAAAGAGTATATTTCTCTGAAAGAGCGGCACACACGGAAAGTCTTTTTAAAGGCGCATCTTTTTAAAGATGCCTTTCCGATTGTGTGTTATTGCTGGTTGTGGTCGTTACCTCTCAACTTCTGACGGTCACTTTCGTGTCTGGGCGCGACCCATGTGGAGACAGCGTTCATGGATTGATCATGTACTCACTGCAAGAACATGACCATGGCAACGTTGCAGTCGCGGCTTGCTTTCGTAAGAAAGCAAGCCACCCTAGCGGCTCCCCGCCTTGGTCCTTCTACCTACGGGTATGAAGCCAGCGCGGCTAGCACTGGGGGCGATTTGGGGACCCCAGTGGGACCAACTCCGCCGGGTATCCCCCCACAGACCTCCCATTCCCCAGAAAGCTCATCTGCCCTGATCGGGCTTCCGGATGAGTCCGCCAGCTCGCCTCACAGTGAGTTTGACCTCTTGTTCGGAGCCCGTGAAGCTGATGAGCTCTCGAGCGCAGCATCGGAGAGTGGGCTCGTCCAGTCGGACGCAGAAGCCTCAGCTGGGCTCCCCCCTCGGGCGCAGTTGCCCAGTCACAGGCTGATGCGGAAATGACGGACATGCTTTCCCGGGCAGCCGCGAGCGTCAGGCTAGAGCGGAAACCTCCACTCTCCCCTGAACCCTCGCGGCTCGATGATTGGTTCCTGGGCTCATGGCGCCGCTCAAAGCAGCCACGCCATGCTCTGCTCCAGTCCCTTTCTTCCCGGAAGTGCATGAGGAGCTGACAAGATCATGGGAGGCAACTTTTACTGCCCGGTCCCGGTCTTTCAGCTCCCCCGCCCTCACTACCCTCGATGGCGGGGTGGCCGGGGCTATTCGGCCATTCCCTCGGTGGATAAGGCGCTCGCAGTGCACCTATGCCCGCAGAGCGCTGCAACCTAGCACGGATGCCCAAAGCTCCCGTCCAAGGCCTGTAGGTTCACATCGTCCCTGACGGCCAAAGCCTACAGTGCCGCTGGACAAGCCTCCTCCGCCCTGCACGCCATGGCTCTCCTGCAAGTCCACCAAGCCAAGGCGCTAAAGGAACTGCACGAGGGTAGTTCCATACCAGATTTGGTGCAGGAGCTGCGCTCGGCGACCAACCTTGCTCTCCGGGTGACGAAGGTCATGACGTGGTCTCTCAGGCGGGCGATGTCCACCTTAGTGGTCCAGGAGCGCCACCTTAGTGGTCTAGGAGCGCCACATTTGGCTCAACCTGGTCGAGATGGGTGAGGCTGACAAGGCACGGTTCCTTGCTGCCCCCATTTCCCAAGTTGGCCTATTCGGCGACACCATCGAGGACTTTGCCCAGCAGTTCTCAATGGTGAAGCAGCAGACGGAGGCTATCTGGCACATCCTGCCCCAGCACGGCTCAAGATCCTGCACCCTGCCTGCTTGTCGCCAAAGGCATCCCCCTGCGGTGACTGAACCGGCTCCACTGCAGCCCGCCCATTCGGCCCAGCCCCGGCGTAGAGCCCACCGCAGGAAGCAGAATCCACCCGTCTCATGGCTGGCCGCCAAGAACCCTCGGAAGGCATTCAAACAGAAAACAGCAGTTCCACTGAAACTCTTTCAGAGGCTCCTGGGACATATGGCATCCTCAGCGGTGGCCACTCCGCTAGGGTTGATGCATATGAGACCGCTTCAGCACTGGCTTCAGACTTGAGTCCCAAGATGGGCATGGCGCCGCGGGACACATCACGTGGCCATCACACCAATCTGTCACTGCCTCTTCAGCCCTTGGACCGACCTCATGTTTCTACGGGCAGGCGTTCCCCTAGAGCAGGTCTCTAGGCATGTCGTGGTTACGACAGACGCCTCCAAAACGGGCTGGGGCGCTGTTTGCAACGGGCACGCAGCCGCTGGCTTATGGACGGGCCCGCGGCTGCGTTGGCACATAAACTGCCTCGAGTTGCTGGCAATTCTGCCCACCCTGCGGAGCTTCCGGCCGTTGATCCAGGGCAAGCATGTTTTAGTTCAGACAGACAACACGGCAACGGTAGCTTATGTCATCCGTCAAGGCAGTCTGCGCTCCCGTTGTATGTTACAACTCGCCCGCTGTCTCCTCCGCTGGAGTCAGCAGCACCTCAAGTTGCTGCGAGCCACTCATATCCCAGGCGACCTCAACATTGCAGCAGATGCGATGTCACAGCAGGTTACCCTCAAGGGAGTGTGGAGACTCCACCCTCAGGTGGTCCAGCTAATCTGGAGTCGATTCGGACAGGCACAGGTAGACCTGTTCGCCTCCCAAGAATCCTCCCACTGCCTGCTCTGGTATGCCCTGACCGAGGCACCTCTCGGTATAGATGCGCTGGCACACAGCTGGCCCCCTGGACTTTGCAAATATGCATTTCCCCCAGTGAGCCTACTTGCATAGACCCTGTGCAAGGTCAGGGAGTATGAGGAGCAGGTCATCCTGGTAGCACCCTACTGGCCCACCCAGACATGGTTCTCGGACCTCACACTCTTCACGACAGCCCCCCCCCCCTGGCAAATTCCCCTGAGGAAGGACCTTCTTTCTCAGGGACGGGGCACCATCTGGCACCCGTGACCAGACCTCTGGAATCTCCATGTCTGGCCCCTGGACCACCTGCGGTGGCCTGTATGCCTTTAAGTGGTGTCTGTTCGCTAAGTGGTGTTCTTTCCGACGCGAAGACCACCAGAGGTGCGCAGTCAGTTCGGTGCTTTCCTTCCTGCAGGAGAGGTTGGAAGGGCGGCTGTCAGCGAAACGTGCCTGGAGTTTGGTCGAGACTACTCTCACGTGATCTTGAGACCCCGACCGGGCTATGTGCCCAAGGTTCCCACGACCCCATTTAGGGACCAGGTGGTGAACCTGCAAGCGCTGCCCCAGGAGGAGACAGACCCAGCCCTGACGTTGCTGTGTCTGGTGCACGCTTTACACATCTATTTTGATCGCACGCAGAGTTTTAGAGTCTCTGAGCAGCTCTTTGTCTGTTTGGTGGACAGCAGAAAGGAAGCACTGTCTCCAAACAGAGAATCGCCCACTGGCTCATTGACGCCATAACTATGGCATATCACGCCCAGGACGTGCCGCCCCCGGTATGGCACGGGCCCATTCTACCAGGGGTGTAGCGGCCTCCTGGGCCTTGACCAGGGGTGCCTCTCTAACAGACATTTGCAGAGCAGCGGGCTGGGCAACACCCAACACCTTTGCGAGGTTCTACAATCTCTGGGTGGAACCGGTTCCTTCCCGTGTAGTGGCACGCACAAGCAGGTAAGTCCGGGACAGCCGGCTGGGTGTATCGCTTGTGCATAGCACCTTTCACCTCCCCTGAGCTGAAGACGTGTGCCATTAACTCCCAGGAGTGTTCATAAACTGTGTTCCCTGGTTGATTTCCTCCGAGCCCTGTGGCAGACAAGTTTGCGGAGAGACTCTCTGCCAGCTCAGTACACGTGCTAACTAAGCCCTGTACAGGGGTATGTGCTCCGCATGTGGTGGTTCCCCGTAGGTAACCCCATGCGACGTACTGTATATCTTCCGCTAATTCACTTCCCTGTTGGTAAACTGCATCTTCCTTGGGCAGAGGCCCCTTTCTGCCCCAGTCACCATGCTTGTAGGAACTCCTCCCCCATAAGGCAGGACCTACCTTGGGACTCCCCCACATGGCATACTTCCGACATAGTTCGGCAAGACCATGTGATGTATTTCCACTTAAATACCCCCCCCCGGGTGGGGTGTGGTCTCCGCGGTGTCTTCCCCTTGGGAGGGACAACCCCGACTAGACCTGGTGGGCCCAGTTGATTAATCCCCCTTTTTTATGGAGTGAGAAAAAAAGGGGGATAAGAGGCCACGACTGGGCTATCCCGTCTCTATCTTTTGGGTAGTCGACTTGTCCCCAAAGGGCTGTTTGACACTCATAACTGTTTTGGGGGAGGTTACGTGTCAGCCTGGTGCGATGGCTACAAGGCACACAGTGGTCTGGCCATCACACACCCTTCTGCCACAATGCTGAACTACCCGCTGAAATGGCCGGGACCTTGTCTCGGCTCCTCAGCATAAAACCTGAATGAGTGGTTGCATACCAGCTCCTTTTATACCCGTATGTCTGGGGGAGTGGTATGCAAATACCTCTAGCCAATTTTCATTGGCCTTTTATCAAAGACCAGAGGTGTCTTGGGCTCCCAAGAGTGACCCCTAGTGTCACTACATCGACACAACGTCTTGTTCCCTCCATCAGGGAATGGAGGTTATGCAAGTAACCAGGACATTTTCAAGATGTACAGTGAAAAAGGAGTTATATTTTGGTCTGTTCTCACCTGAAACCAACTGGAGTCTTATGTATTACTTTTATGCTGACATTTTCTCCTTTTTGTCTTTATATGTGTTCAGCAGAAGAGAGAAAGTCATACACATCTGGATGGCATGAGGGTGTGTAAATGATGAGAGAATTTGTGATTTTGGGTGAACTAAACATTTAACCATGAAAAGCATGAAATATGAAATAATTCTCAGAAAATTAATGACCTACTTACATTATTGTTGAGAACATCAGTTCATTAAAAGGTCATTAATAAAGATCTATATACAGGCTACTGAAAGTCTACTGGATGTTTGTTGAAACACTGTTTACTAGCTATAGCAAGTCAGTCGATAAGATGTTATTTTGCTGCTGTTATACAGGCTATTGATAGTCTACTGAATGTTTGTTGAAACACTGTTTACTAGCTATAGCAAGCCAGTTGATAAGTCACTTGATAAGTCACTTATAGTCAGTTAAATATCTACTTGGGACCATCAAAATAAAGTGTTGCGATATATATACAGCTGTGCTCAAAAGTTTGCATACCCTGGCAGAAATTGTGAAATTTTGGCATTGATTTTGATTGCGTCCATGTGCGTCTCGCAGCAGCTGCAGCAGAAGATAAAAAAAAAATAATAATTGATATTTGCTTGAGCGGCAGCCACGTTGGTCTGCAATCAGTCAGAAATGGAACATGGAAAATAACAATTTTGAGTCATATATTTAAAGAACTGTCCTTCAAAAGTGTCAGATGTAGGCTAAAAAAAGATGTGCATAAGTTACCCGGTGGTTTACAATAAAAATTTTAAAAAATAAAAATTACAAATAAAAATGTCATAACCGACTAAATGAATCTCGTTGCATGAAGTTTAGCTTCATACTCAACTCTGTCATTGAATAATACATTTATTTTATAGTCCATAATTAAATTATAAACAGCATTTCACTGCCCAAAATATCCTAATATTTTATTGTTCATAGTTGAATGTTGTGAATGGTGGACAAATGCTGTAAAAGAATGTATTTTAAGCAACTCGTCAGTGCTTCGAAAATAGTCAATCAATAATAAATGGGTGCTGTTTATCTGTTTAGAGTTGCTGTCTGCTTTAGCAATAACGCTAATTAAAAAGTTACACTGTTAATTCATCAAGCTATTATGGACCAGTTCAAGCTGACAACACTGCGTGGACTGGACCACAAGAGACTACAGAAGCCTGCATGTGTAGATACATTACACCTAAAAGACTTAATATCTAATATTAATACTATTGTATGTATTTTTATTTCGATATGCTGTTTTTAGTAAACTGTGAGAGACATGATGTGGGTGACTTGACTCAATGAAGTTCTTGGTTTTAAGTTTTTAACCATGATGAAACTGCAATGAAGCACCATCTTGGCTGCACAAATGCCACACGCAATTTTACCAGTTGTCAGGTCCCCTGTCATGTGAAACTGCCTTGTTTAGTTTCTATTACAATGGATACATACCCATCTTTATGTTTTCATCATGCCAGCCACCTTGGTAGTCGATGATATACAGTAGTCTCAGTAGTAACAGTCAAGCGTATTGGTTGACTGATGAGTGTGCCTGTGCATGTGCGTATTTGTGCGTGTGTTTGCTTAAACACAGTGAAACAACTCTGGCTATGTCTATGACTTCAGGGGCTAATACAGCTGCATGCAGACAGAGATGTGTTTATTCATTTCTGTTTTGTTATTTATTTTTTTATTTATTTTTCATTGCATCACAAATGCCATGGACCTGGCTGGACTCGGAAAAAAAATGCAGAGTCCCAAAGACTCGAGTCCGAGTCAAGTCAGAGTCCATTAAAATTGGACTCGTGACTCGGACTCGAGTCTGAGTCCAAACTCGAGTACCCCAACTCTACTTTAAATGTCATTATCCTCCTGAAGCCCAGCAATTCATTTTTGTGTAGGACATTTGTTATTTAAGTTTTTCGTAGCCCATACATGCTACAATGGTAAATCTTGGGGTATTATCAGAGGACTCCCTGGGCTTTTCAGAGATACCAAATGTTTGAGAGTTTGGCCATGACAATTTCCTCTCCTAGGTCTATAAATATGGACTGAAATATACCACAGTTCAATTCAGTACATCAAATACAATATAAAACATTTTTTTCTCATATGTATTTCATGCATCAAACACTATACTGACATTTAAAAAAGGGAAATTGTAAAACTTTTTTCACGGGGTCTCAGGAACCTATGGTAAGTTGACATTATAATAGGTTTAAATGTAAAATAATGAGATCTTTATAATGACAGAGCAGGCTGCATATATGATATATGATATATTAAATACATAGTAGTATTAGTTCACACTTTAAATATATCTTATAAAAAGTATATGTCAGAATTTTTATTTTTAATTTTATGTTTTTTTTTATTATTTTTTTGTTGTGGGCTTGAATGGAATGGAATGGAGATTGAGAGACAGTGCTGGGCAGAGTACTTGTGAATTGTAATCATAAATTACATGACAAAAAAATGCAATTAGTAACATAATATCATAGATTACATTTTGTGGTAAACAAATCCAATTACTTTTGGATTACTTTTGGATTACTTTCAACCTAATTTTATTTTATTTTACATGAATTTTAGTACGATAATCATTTTATCATAAAAGTGCAAAGAGGAAGAAAATGTATGTCATTATTACTGTAACATGTTCGAGGAAGGAGGCAGTGGGAGACAGCGAATCCAGCTCAAAGGTAAATGTATTCACACACAAAAATACGCTTGCTTGACTGCGTCAAAATGGAAATGGTAAAGTTTCAGATCAACACTCAAACGATATAATTAGTGTCAACTGACAGCTGCCAACACACTCGTAGCTTCAGCTGGGCTCTGTCTCCGGAACTACCGTTGCCAAGGATACGGGGACTGCCTCTCTCCATGGTTTTAGTAAGTTGAGGTGGTAAATCTGATGTGCCCCTCCCCTATCTGATCGCACTACCTCATAATCGATTTACCCAACTCACCGTGTGACCTCAAAGGGCCCTTGCCATTTCGCAGGTAATTTCGAGCTCGATGTGGGCAGCAATATAAGTACTTTATCTCCCTGTGCAAACTCCCGTAGCCGAGCTCCCCTGTTATACAGCCGGGACTGACGTTCTTGCGCCTGTAGCAAATTCTCCTATGATGGTCGCCCCAGTGTGTGGAGTTTTGCTCTCAGGTCATGAACATATTACATTTTTGCTCTATGAAGGTCCCTCCTCCAAATTTTACTTCATGACGTCACAGTGCTTACGCCCATATAACAATTAAAACAGGGAAAACCCCACGGAGGCTTGCGGGACATCTCACACGGCAAATAACAGGGGTTTGAGCCACTTATCCCAGTTCTGAGCATCTTCGTGCACAAACTTACGAATCATATTCTTTAAGATATTATTAAATCGTTCGACCAAGCCGTCCATTTGTGGATGGTACACGCTTGTCCGAATTTATTTAATACCCAATAATTTGTACAGCTCACGTAGTGTAAGTGACATAAAATCCAAGCCCTGATTAGTGAGGATCTCTTTCGGAATCCCCACTCAAGAGATATGTAACATTATAAGGATGGGCAAGGAGGAGGTGGGAACTGGCTGAACAGTAAACATAAACTTTAATGGTAAACTTTAAACCAACATAAACAAACATGCAGCACGGCCGTGTGCGTCTCTTGAACCGGTATCTCTGGCCGCCCCTTTATCTCTCTTTCCCGCTAATCGTGCTCCATCATGGCCCGGCCACGCCCTCCTCCTTGTCACAAGATAATTTTGAAGAGTGTCTCCACAACATTACATGCTGAGATGTTGCACAGCGGCACTACTTCTGGATATCGCGTTGCATAATAATCCACCAGGACTAACGCAAAGTGGTGCCCGCATGCTGTCCGTTCTAATGGCCCAAGGAGTTCCATGCCAAATCATTTGAAAGGAACCTCGATCAACGGAAGGGGTGCAATGGCGCTTTTTGAGCGGCTGGCGGATTCACCAGCTGACATTCACGGCATGCCGCACACCACCGGCGAACATCCCCGTGAATACCCGGCCAATAGAAACGGGCCATGAGACACCTGTAGGGCTTTACTGGTTGTTGAGATCAGTGTTACTATCAGAAATAATTAATAATTATTTCTGTAGTTATTAATCAATATTTAAATTAATTAATTGGATCTAACTCATTAAAACCTCATATGGGACTCCAATAAATGTAGTGTGCTACGTTTAGGAGCAAGTTTGGTTATTAGCAATAATTAATAATTATCAAAGATAATTATTAATTATTAAAATCAATAGCACATTGATGTGAATCAATGTTAGCTTTTTTAAATCCTTTAAATCAACAGTTATCAAAGATAATCGTTAATTGTTAACGTCGATGAAACATTAATTAAAATTAACACTAGCTTGTTGATCATTCAAATTCAATCAAAGATAATTATCAATTATCAAAAATCAATAGAATATTAATAAGGATTAACATTGACGGGGCACCACCCTGGAATCAGGGACTAATAACCGAATATTAAAACAGTCTCAATATTAGATTGTTTTCTTAGGAAAATCAACATCCGAAGAATATCGATTTTCGGGAAAAAAAACAATGAATGAAGGTTTGAATCCGAGCACTGACATCCCGTCAGCACGACACAGGCATATGCAAAACAAACCAAAACACTTCTCTTTGTAATATAAACAAAAGTTTATTTATGCAGTAATATCAATTAATAATTAATACAATGCAGTCAGTAAACTTCCGACTTACAACTACAAACTAAACAGTGATATGATTAGATATGGAAATAAAATAATCCTATAACACATAAGGTGTGTGTGTGTGACAGTGTGTGTGTGTGTGTGTGTGTGTGTGTGTGTCAGTGTGGTTAGTGAGAGAGAGAGAGAGAGAGAGATGATTAAGTGACAGCCCGAAAGCTGATTTCGCGATAGCTGGAGATAAAGCAGCCGTGTTCATCACTCAGAGACGCGGTTTTACGAGCGGGGCGAAAATGCACAACAGTCCAATTTGGTTGGACCACAATACAGCAAAACAAATTCGTGATAATTAATACCCTGAGTATTAATAATTAGCAGACATGGCGGTCCGTAAACTGTACAAGCAAAAACCTTGAAACACAAGAATAGCACACTATAATATTCTATCTCTGCCCAGACGTAAACCTCTTACTTGAATCGCATGAGGACACAGGTAGAATGTGTTTTCCTCTGTCCTTTAACTTTGACCCGGTTCCTTGAGGCTCGGGTGATGACGGGGGGGTGGGGGGGTGGGTGGGCGTTTCCTCGCGCTGTCGGCGGGCGGTACGGCTGTTGATTCTCGGCGGGCTGGCGGAGAACTCAGAAATGTCGACTTGATTGAAGATGGAAGAGAAATCTTTAATCTCTTCACTTCTGTAGGGAAACGGATGAAGATGCGAATTGCTCGGCGGTCTCCTTCGGATCCGTTAGAGTGTTCGGTTGAACACAGAGTAATCTCAACTCGTCCAGCGAGATGGAGATTGTATGGCTACAGTTTCAAGTCGGACATTACTTCCTTAAGCCATGAGGTTGCACTGGAGAGCAGCAAAAAGCTACGTCCGTATTCGGTGAACTAAGTCGCTGGAAGCCACTTTGGAAGCATTTCAGAATTATTTGAAGTCCTGATGATGTCGTGTTTGAGGGACGTTCTGTTGTGTGCCTCATCCAATAGGAGTTGAGCGCTTGATCCTTTAGTGAGCAAGGCTTCATGGATTTGTAGTCTGTTTTGGACTCCCTTTGTTTGATTTTGGCGCGATTTTTATCAGTAAAATATACGACTTAGAAGGAGGGGGCTTGAGGAATGTTTTTATGACTGTTAGGCCTGCCTTTGTCTTCTATCTGAATACATGAGGCCCAACACACCTTTGTGTGTTCCCCTGTCCCAAGTGACCTAACATTGGATTATGATGAGCTGCCTGGAATAATATTTTCCAACAGCTCTTTTGTATCAACAAATGGGTTGTATTTCCATTTGTTAGAGTGTCCTGTGCCACTCTATACAACCAATCTTTTATAAATGAAAAATATGGATATGTGAGTGCGATGCCCAGCTGGAGACCTTGACCATCAATCATTTTCACTTGGTCAAACGTGTGCTTCAGGTTTTCGTCTCGTGACTGCTCTATCAGGAAATCCCCTACCGGGAATTCCCTAATGGTGGGGGAGGATGACACCTCCCCTTCCCCAGCATCATCCTGACGCGGAGCAGCCGCAGACAGCTCAGGCTACACCTCCCCAGCCAGCGCTTCAAACATCCCAAAACTATTTACTTTCTCACAGGACCCATCCACACACAACGCCTTCTATAATGATCGAAAACCCGGCCAATTAGTTCCCAAAATTAGCGGATGGGTGAGGCAAGGATTAATCACTGGGGATCTGGATCAAGGCCCCCACCTCCATTACCAGGCACTACTCTCAAACATGACCTAGCTCCCCGCAACTCCAGCAGACCAGCCCAAGCCGCCCACACTCAGCAGACTCCTTCACCTGGGATGAAGAGAGGGGAGAGATGGGGTTTGTGGAAGTAGAGAACCCCCATGAGAATTAATAGGATGGAAGGAAGGGGAACAGGGGAGGAGACATTAGAAGGGGGAAGGGCATGGGGCACGCCGCCCCCCGGATATGCTGCCAGATGGTCTTCCACCAGCTGGATCGCTTCATCCCCTTCGGCAACCAGGAGATAAACTGCTCCAGCACAACCAGGTTGAGGACATCCTCAGCATCGCTGTCCTCCTTGGCCAGCACCCACCATTTGCAGGCGTCACAGAGCTGCTGGGCAAAGGCAAATGGCCGGCCGTCCTCACTTAGTGTTAAGCAGCGGTGAGCAACATGTGGGGGTGCACTGCTGCCGGGGATGGGGAGGCCGCCCCCTCCTGGAGTACTAAGCTCCGCAGCACCTGCCGGGGCCCGAAGGTGCACCTCAAAGTGATGTTTCTGCTCTCTCCAAAGCTCCATGAGGGCCTGGTGTTGGCCCTGGTGGATGCTAGCAAGGGACAGGAAGACTTCCTCCAGCAGCGATGACTCCATGACAGTGTATCCTTCTTCCTCTAATCCTGGGTTTCGGCACCAGTGTAACAGGTTCGAGGAATGAGGAAGCGGGAGACAGTGAATCCAACTCAAAAGTAAATATATTCACACACAAAAACATGTTCGTTTGACTGCATAATGGTAAAGCTTCAGATCAACATTCAAATAATAGAACTAGTGGTACTGGCAGCTGCCAACACACTCGTAGCTTCAGCTGTGCTCTCTTATTTTCCCCGTCTCTCACTATAAACAAAGAAACAGCAATTACCAGCAATTCATCTCAGGTTAAAACTCTTACCGCTTCCTCTCTCCCCAGATGAACGCTCAACCATGCCCTCGCCTCCACAATTACTTATAAAAAGAGCCTAACAAAAAGAGCTCCTTATGACCTTTTTAAAAAGTGCATTAAACATTACATAAAAGATAAAAATGAAATCTAACAGCAATGAAAGTGCATTGCCAAAGTTTATAATTAAAGAGGCCCTATTATGCTTTTGGAGATTTTACCATTCCTTTAGTGTGTAATATAGCTGTTTGTGCATGTAAAAGGTCTGCAAAGTTACAAAGCACAAAGTCCACTCAAAAGGAAGTTAATCTCTCCCACAGGCAACACTGTTCAAGAACTACAAGAAACGGCTGGATTGTAGTCCAGCCATTTCTTCCGTAAAGTATCTACGTCACTATGTAACACATTTGCATAAGGGCTACTTTGGCCCGCCCTCAAACCAACGTAGTTACAGCAGAGGCCAGGATGAGTTGGGTTAGTGTTGTTGCCATGGCGAGAAGACACTGTTTTGTTCACTGCGAAAGCAAAACCTCTTTGTTTGGACTTCCAAAGGCAGACGAATTGAATAATCAGTGGTTAAAATGTATTTTAATTATTTAGCTGTACAACCACAACCAATGCCGTATTTTCAAGATGGTTACTCCTGAAAAATGGTGCAGTTCCCACTTTGTTGGGACAATCTGGCGCTTCAGGATCACAGCATGTAAGTAGGCTTGATTATTTGTGGATTTATCTGCTACCGAGAGTTCAAAAGTGGAGTTTTGTGTTGTAGCTACGGTGTACACCCAGTGCACAATATTTTTTGTGTAGAATTATGCAGATTGTTTGTCGTATGGAGATGGATTTATTTTTACAAACGGTACTTTTACGTCTGCAATCCACAGTAGTGCTCAGCTAACTTGCTATATATATATATATATAATATAATTTATTTATTTATAATATAACTTGCTATATAATGTTATTGTTTTGGTAATGGTTTACTATTCAGCTGTGGGCCGGCTTTTACCTAAAACTGTGTAACAAAATGGTCGATCTCAAGAGTCTTATATAATTATATAATTACAAGCTGTAATTTTACGGCCGCTATCCACGGTAGTCCATGGCTAACTTGCTCACTAACCGGGAGTAAGCCTCTGTTCTCTGTTCATATCTCGGGTGAAAAAATTTGGCTACACCCATTCCAGCAAAAGATTACTAACTCAGATGCACTATGTATCTTTTACTTGATGCTTTGTTAGGATCACAATAATCAACAGTGTAGTCAAGTCAAGTCAATTTTATTTGTATAGCGCCTTTCACAACACACATAATTTCAAAGCAGCTTTACAGAAAATCATGCATTAACAGAAAATTAAACTGTAATATCTATAATGTGAGTCATCATGTGTAGTTTGATAAAACACGATTGTGAATTGTGTTTAAAAATAAGTAATTAAATAATAACTGTATTTAGAAACCTAATTACTTGAGTACTTGTAAGAAAGCTACTAAATTAAAACTTACCACTGTGAAACATCCTGCTCAAATCGTGTTTGCGAAGGTGGTTCGGGTCGATCAGCTTGTTCTTCCAAACTTTCATTATCGGACTCAGACTCAAACTGGTACTGTAAAAACCGACACCACTGTTACCATAATTACAATAGTGTTTACAGCTGTTAAGGAAGCCTGAAACTCAGTCATGGTAAGGGGTGTTACATTTCCGACATACGCTCTACATGGTTGACCAATCACAACAGAGTAGCCCAGCTGACCAATCAGAGCAGACTGGGCTTTTCAGAAAGGGGGCTTTAAAGAGACAGGACCTAAAGCAGAGCATTTGAGCCAGAGGATGAAAATAGGTTTAGCAGAAATGTACAGTATGAGAAAAATAATATGTTTTTGAACATTAAAGTATGCAAACCTATTCTAGTAGAACCCCAAAATAAAATCATGAATCTGTAAATTAGCATAATATGGGCTCTTTAAAAACACTGAGATGTAAAGTAAATTTTATGTGCATAAAACAATAACAGCATTACAACATCAATGACCATAAAAACAACATAAAACGATCATAAATTTAACAAAAATTAATGACCATAAAATCAACAGCAATTCCACTGCATATGTCAAAGCTTTCATCTAAAAAAACACTGAAACACTTTTAACCCTTACTACTTACTGATAGTCCATCATATTACAAAGCTGAGGTCCAAGAATTTTCTAAAAGAGAAAAATATTTTAAAACAGAGTTCCACCGAGTCACACAAGGAGTTTTATGTATAGTTTCATGCAGTGGACTGCATCAGCAGCAACAGAACAGATGGGTTTTGTTCCATATTACTGCACATTCTGCAGTTGAACTATTGCGTACCCTGGGGGCAGGACCCTTAGAGGTGGCATTATACAACACATAGAGACTGTATCACCTAGATATCATATAAAGACTGTGTCTGTTTCCCGAACTACCAAACACAAACCCCATCAAAAAATTTATTAAGGTCAAACTTGAAAAAAAAAAAAAAAAAACATTTGAAGATAAATATCATATAAAGACAGGGCTACTAAACATTAGATCTCTTTCAACCAAAGCACTAATTGTAAATGAAATTATTACAGATCATAATTTGGATGTGCTCTGTCTGACTGAAACCTGGCTTAAACCGGATTAATATATTGGTTTAAATGAATCTACTCCCCCAGATTATTGTTATAAAAATGAGCCTTGTCTGAAGGGTCAAGGAGGAGGTGTTGCTACAATTTACAGTAATGTTTTTGGTGTTATTCAGAGGACAGGATATAAGTTTAAGTATTTTGAACTAATAATGCTTAATGTAACACCGTCACAAATAAATAAAAACAAATCTCTGTCATTTTTTGCCCTTGCTACAGCATATAGATCACATAGGCCTTAGTCTGATTTCCTTGGTGAATTTGCAAATTTTCTGTCAGATCTAGTAATTACTGTAGATAGAGCTTTAATTGTTGGTGACTTCAACATTCACATAGATAATGAAAATGACACATTGGGATTAGCATTTATCGATATTCTCAACTCACTTGGAATCAGAAAAAATGTGACAGGACCAACTCATCGCCATAATCATCTGATAGATTTAATTCTGTCATATGGAATTATTGATACTATAGAAATTCTACTGCAGGGCATTGACATCTCAGATCATTACCTCGTCTCTTGTATGCTGCGATCAGCTAATGCTACTCAATCTATACCTTGCTATGATTCAGGTAGAACAATTCTTTCAACCACTAAAGATAGCTCCACTAATAATCTTCCAGATCTATCTCATACACTCAGTAAGCCCCAAAGTCTAGAAGAACTTGATGAAATAACAGAAAATATAAATACAGTCTTCTCTAGCACTCTTGATGTTGTTGCCCCCCTTCGATTGAAGAAAATTAAAGAAAAAAGCCCCACACCATAGTACAATGATCACACTCATACTCTCAAGAAAGCAGCTCGGAAAATGGAGCGCAAGTGGAAGAATACAAAATTAGAGGTATTTTGCGGTGCATGGAATGATAGTGTCTTTAGCAACAGACAGGCACTAAAAGCTGCCAGGTCAGCAGTAACCAGAACAATCTTAGGTGTTTATTCAGTGCTGTGGTTAAATTGGTTTGGAATAAAGCCTCAACTGAACCAGATATTCCGTCGCAGCACAATAGTAATGACTTCATGAATTTCTATAATTATAAAATTGAAATAATCAGAAATAAAATTGGAATTAGGCAATCATCTGTCATAGTACCTCAGAAAACAGTGTCTCATAATTTTCCTCACATGCAACTTCAATCCTTTGCTGTCATAGGTAATGAAGAGCTAAGAAAACTTATCGAAACATCAAAAGTCACAACATGTATGTAGGTTCTACTGGTTGTTTAGATCATTGTTACTATCAGAAATAATTAATAATTATTTATTGAGTTATTAATTAATATTTAAATTAAATAATACAATCTAACTCTTTAAAGCCTCATACGGGGCACCAGTAAATGTAGTGCGCTACGTTCAGGAGAGGGTTTGGTTGTTAGCAATAATTAATAATTATCAAAGATAATTATCAGTTATTAAAATCAATAGAACATTGATTTGAATCAATGTTAGCTCTTTTAATCCTTCACATCAACAAAGATAACAATCAAATTCAACAGAATATTAATTACCAAAGATAATCATTAATTATTAAAATCAATGGAACATTGATTAGAATTAACACTAGCTTATTGATCCTTCAAATTCAACAATAATCAAAGATAATTATCAATTATCAAAATCAATAGAATATTAATAAGGATTTTTATAGCCGGGGCACCACCCTGGAATCAGGGACTAATAATCAGACAGTGTAACAGTCTCAATATTAGATTGTTCTCTTAAGAAAATTGACATTCAAAAGAAAACAATGAAGGCTTGAATCTGAGCACTTACATCTCCTGTCAGCATTTGACACAGGTGTATGCAAAACAAACCAAAACATTTCTCTTTGAAATAACAAAGTTTATTTATGCAGTAATATCAATTAATATTCAATACAATGCAGTCAATAAACTTCTGACTTACAACTACAAACTAAACAGTGACACGATTAGATATGGTAACCAAATTAAGCCTATAACACATGAGAGGAAGGTGTGTGTGTGTGTGTGTGTGTGTGTGTGTGTGTGTGTGTGTGTGTGTGTGAATTGGTGTGTGTGTAAGGAGTGACATGCACAAAATGGCGGACGTGACTCTTGTGGGGAGTACGTCACGCGAGATTTCCGGCCAGAGAATAGTGCCGCGAATGTGGGTGGAGAGAAACCAGTCAATGGTGTCTACCCGTTTATCACGTGTATCTGCTTGTACGATAACTTAGGGACAAAGATGAGCTTTATCACGAAGTTATCTACTAGCCAAAAATGTGTGTGAGAATGTTTGTGAGGAGTCGTGTGTGTGTGTGGTTAGTACGAGAGAGAGAGAGAGAGAGAGAATAAAGTGGTGGCACCAAAGCCGGTTTCGCGATCATGGGAGAGAAAGCAGCTGTTAGTTTATCACTCAGAGACACGGTGGACGGCTCGTAAACTGTCCCGCGGTCTTTGGTTCTTTAATGGATAAACTCAGTGTGCCGGTCTCACCCGCGATGGCGTAAATACACAGCAGTCCAATGTGGTTGGACTACAACACAGCAGATCTCATTCGTGATAACAGTACATTACAGTAATACCTTGAGTATTATTAGCAGCAATGAGCGGACTCAGCGGTCCGTAAACTGTAAAAGCAATAACCTTGATACACAAGAATAACACACTATAATATTCTATCTCTGCCCAGACGTAAACCTCTTACTTGAATCGCATGAGGATGCAGGTAGAATATGTGTTCATCCGTCGTTTGACTCCGACTTGTTTCCTCGAGGCTCGGGTGATGATGGGAGGCCGTTTCCTCGCTCTGTCGGCGGGCGGTACGGCTGCTGATTCTTGGCGGGTGAGATGCGGATTGCTTGGCAGTCTCCTTTGGATCCGTTAGAGTGTTCGGTGGAACACGGAGAAATCTCAACTCGTCCAGCGAGATAGAGATTGTATGGCCACAGTTTCAATTCAGATGTTATTTCCTTGTGCCACGAGGCTACACCTGAGAGCAGCGATGAGCTGCGTCTACACTGTTGCTGGAAGCAATACCCAGATGGATCTCAGAGGTATTTCTACTCCTGATGACGTCAAGGTTGAGGGGCGTTCTGTCGTGTGCCTCATCCAATAGGAGTTGAGAGTTCGATCCTTTAGTGAGCAAGGCTTCATGGGATTTGTAGTCTGTTTTGGACTCCCATGTTTGATTTTGGCATGGTTTTTATCAGTAAGATTTATGACTTTGTGCGTGGGCCTCAGTCAGGCTTTTTACGACTGTGTTAGGCCTGCCTTTGTCTTCTATCTGAATACATGAGGCCCAACATGAATGTTAGATCCAATACCAACTAAGCTCTTAAAAGAGGTATTCCCTGTAATCTCAGAACCTCTTCTTAATATTATTAACTCCTCGCTATCCTTAGGACATGTCCCAAGAAACTTTAAAATGGCAGTTATCAAAGCACTTATTAAGAAGCCACTACTTGATCCTGGACAATTGGCTTATTATAGACTGATTTCAAATCTCCTGTTTATGTCGAAAATACTAGAAAAGGTTGTGTCCTCCCAATTATGTTCATTTCTACAGAGAAATCATATATATGAACAATTTCAGTCAGGATTTAAGCCACACCACAGTACAGAGACTTCACTTTTCAGAGTTACTAATGACTTGCTCTTATCATCTGATTGCGGCTGCATTTCACTTCTAGTGCTTTTAGATCTTAGTGCTGCATTAGACACGATAGATCACAACATTCTCTTGAATAGGCTATAGAATTATGTTGGCATTTGTGAAGTTGCATTAGCATGGTTTAGGTCCTATTTAGCAGACCACTACCACTTTGTCTATGTGAATGAGGAATTGTCAAACCAAACAAAAGTAAAGTATGGCATGCCACAGGGATCAGTTTTAGGGCCTCTGCTTTTCTCCTTGTATATGCTTCCCCTGGGAGATATTATCAGGAATCGTGGAATAAGTTTCCACTATTATGCCGAGGATACCCAACTTTATATTTCTTCAAAACCTGATGAGATTTCACAATTCTCCAAATTAGCAGTGTATCAATGAAACAAAAGATTGGATGGCCAGAAATTTCCTTCTACTCAATTCCGACAAAACAGAGGTACTAATTATTGGACCAAAAACCTCTAAAAATAAGCTGCTAAAATATAATTTGACTCTCGATGGATGTACTGTTACATCATCTTCAACAGCAAAGAATTTAGGTGTTATATTTTATACAAATCTGTCCTTTGAAAATCAAATTACCAATGTTTGTAGAACAGCATTCTTCCACCTAAGAAATATTGCTAAATTATGACACATGCTCTCTGATGCTGATGCCGAAAAACGAATTAATGCATTCATGACCTCAAGACTAGATTATTGTAATGCATTACTGGGAGGATGTCCAGCAAGATCAATAAATAAACTTCAATTGTTTAAAAATGCAGCAGCCAGAGTGCTGACGAGAACCAAGAAATATGATTATATTAGCCCCATTTTATCATCGTTACATTGGCTACCTGTTATATTTCGTATTAATTTTAAAATTCTGTTAACTACGTACAAAGCTTTGAATGGTCTAGCTCCGCAGTACTTAAGTGACCTTCTGTCACGCTATATTCCATCACATTCATTATGATCACAAAATTCTGGCCTGTTAATAGATCCTAGAATATCAAATTCCACAAAAGGCGGTAGATCCTTTTCATATTTGGCTCCTAAACTATGGAATAGTCTCCCTAACACTGTTCGAGATGCTGACACACACACTCAGTTTAAGTCTAGACTAAAGACTCATCTATTTAGCCAGGCATACACCTAATTTATCTTTCAAATCACAATTAGGCTGCTTTAGTTAGGTCTGCCAGAACCAGAAACACTGATCATGATCTATAACTCTGCAATAAACTGAATGGCATCTATGCTAATATTATTTTATTTATTTCCCTGTCTCAACCTTGGGACTCCTATCCTGAGGTCACCAGAACCAGCTGGATCCAACTCCATTCCTGCTTCGTGTTGGACTCCACTGCTACATGTCGCTGTGTGATGATGACTAATAGCAGCTGGTGCCAGCCAAACATCACTTCAGTCTATTACGATGGACTTCAGAGGATGAACTGATGCCAACTCCAACCATAAGACATGGGATACTTCCTATGCCATTGCCTGAACCTTGGATTTAGGATAGACCTCACCGAAATTACCGGCCAGTTTGAACTGCGATGCATCTAACTGATCTCTGCCTGCATCACCTAGGTCTAATGATGGACTACATTCTTGAAATGGAATACATAGACTATCAATTAACTGCCAACAAAACCCTTCATCAGCCAACCAACAAGGACAATTGCATCTAAGTGAACTTCTGCAGTTAAATCCAGGATGGACTTCAAAGACATTAGTCATTAATCTTACAGTTCATACAAAATCTTTGTTTAAACACTGACCCTTAACACTTACTTAGTTTAATAATTTTAAACCATGACTTGCACTATACATAAGTAATATTGGCATTATATTCATGATGTTAGCCAGAGGGGAACTGGCCACCACAGTGAGTCTGGTTTATCCCAAGGTTATTTTTCTCCATTAAACAACATCTTAGGGAGTTTTGTGTTCCTTGCCACAGTCGCCTTCGGTTTGCTCACTGGGGTTATAAATACAATTATTATTTAATTTCTTATTTTTAAACACAATTCACAATCGTATTTTATCAAACTACACAATGATGACTCTAAGACATTATAGATATTACAGTTTTATCTTCTGTTAATGCCTGATCATCTGTAAAGCTGCTTTGAAACGATGTATGTTGTGAAAGGCACTATACAAATAAAAATGACTTGACTTGACTCAGTACTTAAGTGACTTCTGACACACTATTTTCCATCACGTTCATTAAGATCACACAATTCTGGCCTGTTAATAGTTCATAGAATATCAAAATCCACAAAAGGAGGTAGATCCTTTTCCTATTTGGCTCCTAAACTATGGAATAGTCTCCCTAACACTGTTCGGGATGCAGACACACTCACTGAGTTTAAGTCTAGACTAAAAATTCCATCCATTTAGCCAGGCATATACCTAATTTATTCTTCGCCACACAATTAGGCTGCTTTAGGTCTGCCGGAACCTGAAACATTGATTTTTTTCCTTGTCTCAACCTCGGGACTCTTATCCCAAGGTCACCAGAACCGGCCGGATCAAGCTCCATTCCTGCTTGGTAGTGGACTCCATTGCTACGTGTCCCTGAGTGATGATGACTAAATGCAGCTGGTACCAGCCAGACATCACTTCAGTCCATTACGATGGACCTCAGGATGAACTGATGCCAACTCCAACCATAAGACATGAGATACTTCATATGCCATTGCCTGAACCTTGGATTTAGGATAGACCTCACCGAAATTACCGGCTGGTTGAACTGCGAAGCACCTCACTGATCTTGGCCTGCATCACCTTGGTCTAATGATGGACTACACTCTTAAAATGGAATACACAGACTATCAATAAATTGCCAACAAATGCCTTCATCAGCCAACTAACAAAGGACAATGCATCTATATGAACGTCTGCAGTTAATCCAGGATGGACTTCAAAGACATTAGTCATTAATCTTACAGTTTTTACAAAATCTTTGTTTAAACACTGGCCCTTAACACTTTCTTAGTTTAATCATTTTAAAGCATGACTTGCACTGCACTTAAATAAGTATTACATTCATGCTGTTTATGCTGCACCCCCCCCCCCCAATTGACTATGATGTATTATGATGCACGGTGTGTTTGACAAGGGACTCACTGACCTGTGTAGAAGAGAAAGTAAATTAAACACCAAAGGCAAACACTTTCAGGGGAATTACATATTCAAGGCTGGGCCGCTTTCAACATCCTGCCCTCCATCTCCTCTGAGAGATGGCTTCAGCTGTGATTACATAATGTCAAACAGTGGAGTCAGAAGGTTAATGGTGAGCTGGGTATTTCCATTTTAATTTAAAGTGTGTTATTGTGTCCTGTCTGACAAACATTTTAAGTGCCGTTGGGGGAGGGGGTATGGAAAGCAGACTAGAAAGGGAGCGACAGCAGTCAACACGTACGATGGATAGAACATAGAACCCGACAGGCAACCCAATACACAGGAAGCTGACAGAATCATTAGCCTTTTGGTTATTTCAATCATCTAGAACCACACACAGCAAGTTCACTGAGTGAACTGATACAGGATGTTACAGATCATCACAAATAATAACCAAGAAAAGCAAAGTATAAACTCATATGTGTTTGTGTGGAACTCTCAATTCATTGTTATGTACAAAATAATTGCAGATGGTTTTCATAACATTCTTGATGTTATGGCAAATTTTTGGTCCATTATAATTCCAACATATATTTTATACAGTAGAACTGCATGCCAGAAAAGCACACACAGTATGAGGTTAATTTTATGGTGAGTAATTAAGGCTGATATATGTGATTTTATCTATGTTAAAATCCTTTCTACTATCCCACCTAAACATGCAGAGACAACTGTAAGTAATCCAGGTTGATTTCCCCAAAAATGTCAACACTATACCTCAGTGGCTTTTTCAAATTCTAATCTTGTGTGTAATGTTTTAGTGGGCCATGACAAACGGAGGTTGTATAGATCTTTATCACAGTCCACATGTTGTCACATCTGGCTCTAAATAGTAGCTTAATCAAACCTCCACCCATAGTTATGTCTATGGATGATTACCAGTTTTTAACTAACAAAGATGCACTTGGCAGTAAACATAAATATTCAGCTCCAAAGAGACCACATTTAAGTCTTTTAATGTTATTGTTTTCACTATCGCAGCATGTTAATCTCCTGATTGTATTTTAAATATAATGCAGGTGTAGACACAGTGACATTTATCTCTATTTTTTACATAATTATTCTCCAATCATCACACTCAAATCATGAGGATAAACCTCCATGCTTACTACAAATAAACCAGTTCAGTTAGGACAACTCTCGGAGTAGTTTATAAAAGATTTTATTAAAGTAAATGACACTGAGTAAGTTTGGTCTTGGCGGACTAGATCTTCTCTACACATGCTGCTGCTGCTTGACATTAGTCAATATGCTGCTGCAGTTAGACAAGAGAAAGATGATGCTGCTGCTGCTTGACATAAGTCAATATGCTGCTGCTGTTGAAACGTGCTGCATCTGAGACGAGATACATTCTGCAGCTACTGAACAAAATCACTTAACCCTTCCCCTACGTAAAGCAGATATAGACAAGTGAAGCTGGGGAGGAGGAGGATGAAAGTTATGCAAGGCTGTACTGCAGAACTTGAATCAAAGCCTCTGATGTGAGAACTGTTTTTATACATTTTGACAGAAGGCTGTAATTCCCTGATTGGTTTACGTAGAGGCGTTTCGAGAACTGAACCTATCAGCCTGCACCATGTAGAGTTTCCTAACTGAACTTAATGGGACATTTATTTTCTCTAATCGGGCACTGGGATGGAAATATTCCTTTATTTGAATATTTGTTAAATGGATCTTATAACATACCTGGAGATTATATTAAAAAGTATGTCCATGAAAGCTATATGATCATCATTGCTCATACTCTGTACAGTCTTACTCGTAATGTAAGCTTTTTTGACATACTGTATACCCTGTCTTTTATAAAGGGTCATGAAATCGTCCTGGTTACTTGCGTAACCACCGTTCCCTGATGGAGGGAACGAGACGTTGTGTCAATGTAGTGACACTAGGAGTCACTCTTGGGAGTCCGAGACACCTCTGATCTTTGATAAAAGGCCAATGAAAATTGGCGAGTGGTATTTGCATGCCACTCCCCCGGACATACGGGTATAAAAGGAGCTGGTATGCAACCACTCATTCAGGTTTTATGCTGAGGAGCCGAGACAAGGTCCGGCCATTTCAGTGGGTAGTTCAGCATTGTGGCAGGAGTGACACAATGTCTCGTTCCCTCCATCAGGGAACGGAGGTTACGCAAGTAACCAGGACGTTCCCTATCTGTCACTCACTCGACGTTGTGTCGATGTAGTGACACTAGGGGTCCCTATACAAAATGCCGCAACTGGCTGAACTGTGTTACGTGAATTGGCGGTGTGTGACTGGCAGACAACTGTGTGCCTCATAGCCAGCGCACCAGGCCAACACGTAACCTCCCCCAACATAGTTATGAGTGTCGAATGGCCCTTTGGGGACAAGTTGACTACCCAAAAGATAGAGACAGGCTAACCCAGTCGTGGCCTCTTTTCCCCTTCTTTTTTCCACTCCCTAAAAAACAAGGGGGATTATCCGACTGGGCCGCCAGGTCTAGTCGGGGGGTGTCCCTCCCAAGGGGAGGACACCGCGGAGACCACACCTCGCCCAAAGAGAGGGGGGATATTTCAGTGGAAAATACGTCACATGGTCTTGCCGACAATGTGGAGAATCTCATAGTAGAGCCTACCCAACGGGGGAGGAGTTACTACAAACAGGGAGACTGTGGCAGAGGGGGCTCTGTCCAAGGAAGACACAGTTTTCCAACAAGGAAACAAATTAGTGGAAGATATACATCGCAGTGGTTACCTTACAGGGAACCACCATATGCAGAGTACCTACCCCAGAACAGGGCTCTTAGTTAGCACGTGTACTGGGCCGGCAGCGAGTCTCTCCAAAAACTCGACTGCCACAGGGCTTGGAGGAAGTCAACCAGGGAAAAAAGTTTGTGAACACTACTGGGAATTAATGGTGCACGTCTTCAGCTCAGAGGAGGTGAAAGGCATTATGTGCAAGCGATACACCCGGCCGGCTATCCTGGGCTTATCCGCTTGTATTGCGTGCCGCTACCTGGGATGGAACCAGTTCCACCTGGAGGTTGTAGAACCTTGCAAATGTGTTGGGTGTTACCCAGCCTGCTGCTCTGCAAATATCTGTTAGAGAGGCATCCCTGGCCAGGGCCCAGGAGGCCACTACACCCCTGGTAGAATGGGCTCTTAGCCCTACCTGGGGGCGGCACGTCCTGGGCGTGATATGCCATAGCTATGGCGTCAATGAGCCAGTGGGCGATCCTCTGCTTGGAGACAGTGCTTCCTTTCCGCTATGCACCAAAGTAGACAAAGAGCTGCTCAGAGATCCTAAAGCTCTGTGTGCGATCCAAATAGATGCGTAAAGCACGCACCGGACACAGCAACGACAGGGATGGGTCTGCCTCCTCCTGGGGCAGCGCTCGCAGGTTCACCACCTGGTCCCTAAAAGGGGTCGTGGGAACCTTGGGCACATAGCCCGGTCAGGACCTCAAAATCACGTGAGAGTAGCCCGGACCGAACTCCAGCCACGTTTCGCTGACAGTGAACGCTTGCTGGTCTCCTACCCTCTTGATGGAAGTGAGTGCAGTCAGGAGGGCAGTCTTCAAGGAGAGTGCCTTAAGCTCAGCTGACTGCAAAGGCTCAAAGGGGGCACTCTGTATACACTGAAGAACTACAGAGAGGTCCCATGAGGAAACGAGGTGCAGTCTGGCGCCTCTCAGGAACCTGATGATCAGGTCGATGCTGTCGCGAGGAGCGTGTGGTCCGAGAACCACGTCTGGGTGGGCCAGTAGGGTGCTACCAGGATGACCTTCTCCTCATCCTCCCTGACCTTGCACAGAGTCTGTGCAAGTAGGCTCACTGGGGGAAATGCATATTTGCGCAGGCCAGAAGGCCAGCTGTGTGCCAGTGCGTCTATGCTGAGAGGTGCCTCGGTCAGGGCGTACCAGAGCGGGGAGTGGGAGTATTCTTGGGAGGCGAACAGGTCTACCTGTGCCTGTCCGAATCGACTCCAAATCAGCTGGACCACCTGAGGGTGGAGTCTCCACTCTCCCCTCAGGGTAACCTGCCGTGACAGCGCGTCTGCTGCAGTGTTGAGGTAACCCAGGATGTGAGTGGCTCCCAGCGACTTGAAGTGCTGCTGACTCCAGAGGAGGAGACGGCGGGCGAGTTGTGACATACAACAAGAGCACAGACCAGCTTGGCGGTTGACATATGCTACCATTGCCGTGTTGTCTGTCCGAACTAACATGTGCTTGCCCTGGATCTACGGCTGGAACCTCCACAGGGCGAGCAGAATTGCCAACAACTCGAGGCAGTTGATGTGCCAAAGCAGCCGCGGGCCCGTTGATAAGCCGGCGGCTGCGTGCCCATTGCAAACAGCACCCCAGCCCGTTTTGGAGGCATCTGTCATGACCACGATGCACCTGGAGACCTGCTCTAGGGGAACACCTGCCCATGGAAACGAGAGGTTGGTCCAAGGGCTGGCGTGATGGTGACAGACCGGTGTGATGGCCACGCAATGTGTCCTGTGATGCCATGCTCATCTTGGGATTCGAGTCTGAAGCCAGTGCTGAAGCGGTCTCATATGCATCAACCTGAGTGGGGTGGCCACTGCTGAGGATGCCATATGCCCCAGGAGCCTCTGAAAGAGTTTCAGTCGAACCACTGTTTTCTGTTTGAATGCCTTCAAACAGGTCAGCACCGACTGTGCGTGCAAGTTTGTGAGGTGCACTGTCAATGAGACTGAGTCCAACTCCAAACCAAGAAAAGAGATGCTCTGAACTGGGAGGAGCTTGCTCTTTTCCCAGTTGACCCGAAGCCCTAATCGGCTGAGGTGTGAGAGCACCAAGTCCCTGTGTGCACACATCATGTCCCGAGAGTGAGCTAGGATTAGCCAATCGTCGAGATAGTTGAGAATGCGAATGCCCACTTCCCTTAATGGGAAGAGCTGCCTCTGCGACCTTCGTGAAGTCACGAGGGAACAAGGACAGGCCGAAAGGGAGGACCTTGTACTGATACGCCTGACCCTCGAATTCAAACCGCAGGAAGGGTCTGTGTCGAGGTAGAATCGAGACATAAAAGCACGCATCCTTCAGGTCTACCGCCGCGAACCAATCTTGATGCCGGACGCTCGCCAGAATGCGTTTTTGCATCAGCCTCTAGAACGGGAGTCTGTGTAAAGCCCAGTTCAGTACTCGCTGGTCCAAGATTGGCCGCAACCCACCACCTTTTTCGGTACGATGAAGTAGGGGCTGTAAAACCCCTTCTTCATCTCGGCCGGAGGGACAGGTTCTATCACACCCTTCCGTAGGAGGGTGGCGATCTCCGTGCGCAAGGTAGCAGCGTTTTCATCCTTCACCAAGGTGAAGTGGATACCACTGAACCTGGGCGGATGGCGAACTGAATCGCGTAGCCGAGTCGGACTGTCCGGACCAGCCATCGCGATGGATTGGAAAGCGCAAACCACGCATCCAGGGACCTCGCAGCAGGGCGGAGCTTGAGGTACCACACCATGTAGTGGCTGTGCTGAGTCTAGGGACATCGAAGCACTTACATTGCCCCTTGTGACCACCCCCGGAACAGCCTGGGACGGGGGAGGAAGAGGCCTGTCCTCGCAACCCGTGGAGACTGTCACATCGGGGGCAGGGGTGGGGAGACCGCCGCTGGAGCACCAATCCTGCAAGGGAAAAAAGGTGGACGGTGGTCGTGATGACGACTGTGCACACCGGGTATGTGACCCAGGGAAGGAGGAAACCGCTCTTTTGCTGAACTGTTGGGTACCGCAGCCGCTTGGGCATGTGGCAAAATCAAATGAAAAGGCAACAAAAGATTCTCCACCCGGCACTCCACCGGGAGATGGAGTGGTCTTACTACCAGCTCCACTGCAGTGGGTTTCGTTGACCCTGGGTCTCCCGTCTCAGGGGCGCTTTGACGACGTATGTGGGTTCTTGGCGGCTGGTCATGAGACGGGTGGCATCTGCTTCCTGCGGTGGGCTCCACGCCGGGGCCGGGCCGAAGCCGGTGCAGTCACCGCAGGGGGACGCCCTTGGCGATGAGCAGATGGGGTGCGGGATCTTGAGCCTCGCCGGGGCAGGATATGCTGGATAGCCTCAGTCTGCTGCTTCACCGTCGAGAACTGCTGGGCAAAGTCCTTGACGGTGTTGCCGAATAGGCCAGCCTGGGAGATGGGGGCAGCAAGAAACCGTTCTCAACCAGGTTGAGCCAACGGTGACGCTCCTGAACCACTAATGTGGACATCGTCTGCCCGAGAGACCGTGTTGTGACCTTCATCGCTCGGAGAGCGAGGTTGGTCACCGAGTGCAGTTCCTGCATCAGATCTGGGGCGGAACTACCCTTGTGCAGTTCTTTTAGCGCCTTGGCTTGGTGAACATGCAGGAGAGCCATGGCGTGCAGGGCAGAGGCGGCTTGTCCAGCAGCACTGTAGGCTCTGGCCGTCAGGGATGACGTGAACCTACAGGGCTTGGACTGGAGCTTTGGGCGTCCACACCAGCTGGCGGCCCTCTGCGGGCATAGGTGCACCGCGAGCGCCTTATCCACCGGGGGAATCGCTGTAAGGGCGGGGGAACTGAGAATAAAAAGGTGCCTCCCACGATTTTGTTAGCGCCTCATGCACTTCTGGGAAGAAAGGAACTGGAGCGGGGCGTGGCTGCTTTGAGCGGCGCCATGAGCCCAGGAACCAATCATCGAGCCGTGAGGGTTCAGGGGAGAGTGGAGGGTTCCACTCTAGCCCGCCGCTCGCGGCCGCCCGGGAAAGCATGTCCGTCATCTCTACATCAGCCTGTGACTGGGCAATCGTCCCTGAAGTGGGGAGCCCAGCTGAGGCTTCTGTGTCCGACTGGACAAGCCCGCTTTCCGATGCTGTGCTCGAGAGCTCATCAGCTTCGCGGGCTCCGAACAAGAGGTCGAACCCACCGTGAGACGAGCCGGCGGACTCATCCGGAAGCCCGATTGGGGCAGATGAGCGTTCTGGGTAATGGGAGGTCCGCGGGGGCATACCCGGCAGAGGCGGTCCCATTGGGGTCCCCAAATCCCCTAGCCACGCTGGCCTCAAACCCGTAGGTAGAAGGACTGAGGCGGGGAGCCACTTTCTTACGAAAGCAAGCCGTGACCGCAACGTTGCCATGGTCATGTTCTCGCAGTGAGAACATGAACCATCCACGAACGCTGCCTCCGTGTGGGTTGCACCCAGACACGAAAGACAGCGATCGTGACCGTCTTAAGTTGAGAGGTAATGACCGCAACCAGGAATAACACACAATCGGAAAGGCATCTTTAAAAAGACGCGTCTTTAAAAAGACGTTTTGTGTGTGCCGCTCTTTTAGAGAAATATACTCTTTCAGGAAAATTATTCTCTCTTTTTTCTGCCGAAGCGCCCAGGGGCATTCTCTGCAGTGCACCAGTGCAGAGGAAGGAGAATCCACTGAAATGCACCGTCAGATCCAGCAGAGGTGAATGAACAGTCGTGAGAATTCAGCTCAGTGAGCATGACCGTTCGGCTCCGAAGAGAAAATCTGAATGAGTGGTTGCATACCAGCTCCTTTTATACCCATATGTCCGGGGGAGTGGCATGCAAATACCACTTACCAATTTTCATTGGCCTTTTATCAAAGACCAGAGGTGTCTCGGGCTCCCAAGAGTGACCCCTAGTGTCACTACATCAACACAACGTCGAGTGAGTGACAGATAGGGAACTCAAAACACATTTTTTTTAAATGCTAACAGATATGTACAGGTTGCACATCATTGAAAACAATTATAGCACTCATTTTGTTTATTGTTAAGGGTAAAGTGGTTTATTTATTTTGCTTCTTTTTGAGACAATTTTAATTTTTCCAGTTTAAAAACTGAACTTGAAGCAATGCCATATAATAATAGGTACAGTATATGCAAAAACTCTAATTTGTTATTTATAGTAGAGTGCACTAATATATAATTCTATTCTGAGTGTTTCTCCACATTATTCATGAGAAGGAATGCTTCTATCCAATAACAGCGCTGCCTCATGCATGAGCTCACAAGCCTTGCATTACAGTGGAGAATTCAAAATCACACACGGATGTGACAGCAGTTCCTGACACAGATATGAGAGCGGACTTTTTCACAAAACATCATTGTGAGATTGGAATCACTCATCAGAATGGACTGCGGTCGTTAACCGGACCGGAGCAAGCACGTCTGTTGGCGGAAGTTCTGCCACTCGCGCTCCAAACAAGAAGCAGCTAAGAGATGCACATATTCTGTTGCATCTTCTTTGTACATCTGATCATGGAAGGGATAACACAACAGCTTGTTCAAAAACAGAAGTCAATGATGAAAAGAAAATCTCAAAATTTTATCAACTCTTTTTTTGGTTTCCTTTACATCGTGCGAAAGTTACTGGATTTAGGCCTGCAGGCCTCTGTCGTCAGGTCAATGAAGTTAAAATACTGGATAACTTTACACAGACAACTTTAGTAAGCGATTTTAGCACACTAGAGGTATGTTAACATGCATTACATTTAAGTATTGCAGCTGTACTTTTGAAACAGTGTATATTTAATATTTTGTGTATTGGAACCGTATGTTTTAATTATGTGCCTTACTGAACTATTTTTTTCTTTAGAAAAAGAGGGATGAGTCAAAATTATTTGCTGTGGTATAAACATTATGCCACAAACACTTTCAATAGAGTTGAACTTGTATTAAACCAGAAACATTCCTTGTAAGAATACATATCTGTGAAATTATATTAGGTCTGTAAGCAGTCCTGGTTTTGGTGGCAATGCCTGTTTTCACATCATTTTCAAAAGTTTGAACAAAATATTTGAACCATTGATTTGCAAACTGTTCTTTCATCTTCACTCTTCTCCCATAATTCATATAAATCTATGTATCTTTTGTTTCCTCTCACATTTTGATGTTCAGCCATCTCTATGGTGAGTGAGAGTGTGTATTGTTGTGCTTGACCCTGACCTACTTTCCTCCCCCCATTCTTCCATTCCTCTAATTAAATATCTAGTTATACTTTGCAAATTGCTGCCTACTCACATACATACTCTCCTTTAAAGCCTTAAAATGCATCAAATTTTTATTAAGTTTATTATGTATTTGAGATTAACTGTACATAAAATAGACCATAATAATTTTGGCACTGCCATTGAAGACTGCAGCGGAAATTGTTTAATGCTAAAAAGAAAAGTGTCCACAGTATGAATGCATAAGTGTGATAAAAGCCTATTCCGTATGCTGTTTGAAAGAAATTTAATATGTTTGGAGAGGCTGGGGTCTCATAAATAACAAGCTTCAGCTCTAACTGGCTGACCAAAACTTCACAAATAAACATTTAGTATTCACATAACACTAATAATTGACACTAAAGGATAATTTATACATACTGGGCAAAGAGGCTTGTTTTAGTTCGCCTAAAAATTATGACAATATATTATGAACTGAAGTTCCCTATCTGTCACTCACTCGACGTTGTGTTGATGTACTGACACTAGGGGTCACTCTTGGGAGCCTGAAACACCTCTGGTCTTTGAAAAAAGGCCAATGAAAATTGGCGAGTGGTATTTGCATGCCACCTGTGAAAGGCTTCGAAGCGCCCCTGAGATGGGCGACCCAGGGACAAGGAAACCTGCTGCTCTGGAGCTGGTAAGCAGATCACTCCATCCCCCGGTGGAGGGCCGGGAAGAGAATCTTTTGTTACCTTTTCATTTAATTTCGCCACATGCCCAAGTGGCTGCGGTACCCAAGAGTTCAGCAAAAGAGCGGTTTCCTTGTTCTCTGGGTCACATACCCAGTGCGCACAGCCGTCATTACGACCACCATCCACCATTCCATTTTGGCAGGTTTGGCGCTCCAGCGGCGGTCTCCCCACCCCTTCGCGCCCAGCCGTGGCACAAATCCGCCCCCGATGTGACGGTCTCCACGGGTCACAAGGACAGGCCTCTTCCTCCCCAATCCCAGGCTGTTCCAGGGGTGGTCACAAGGAGCCAGGTAAGTGCTTCGATGTCCATGAACTCAGCATGGCCACGACACGACAAGGCCTCTGCCGCGCGGTCCCACCCGCTGGTACGTCCGACGAGATTGTCCCCTTAGTCCCCCTCGCCCGGATCTTGGACGCGTGGCTTGCACTTTCCAACCCATCGCGATGGCTGGTCCTGACTGTCCAACTCGGCTACACGATTCAGTTCGCCAGGCATCCGCCCAGGTTCAGTGGTGTCCACTTCACCTCGGTGAAGGGCGAGAACGCCGCTACCTTGCATGCAGAAATTGCCACCTTCCTACTGAAGGGTGCGATAGAGCCTGTCCCTCTGGCCGAGATGAAGAAAGGGTTTTACAGCCCCTACTTCATTGTACCGAAGAAAGGTGGTGGGTTGCGGCCAATCTTAGACCTGCGAGTACTGAACCGGGCTTTACACAGACTCCTGTTCAAGATGCTGACGCAAAAACGCATTCTAGTGAGTGTCCGGCATCAAGATAGGTTCGTGGCGGTAGACCTGAATGACGTGTACTTCCACATCTCGATTCTACCATGACACAGACCCTTCCTGCGGTTTGCATTCGAGGGTCAGACATATCAATACAAGGTCCTCCCTTTCGGCCTCAGCCAACTAGGGCTTCAGGTCAACTGGGGAAAGAGCAAGCTCCTTCCGGTTCAGAGCATCTCTTTTCTCGGCTTGGAGTTGGACTCAGTCTTGATGATGGCGCGCCTCGCAAACGAGCGTGCACACTCGGTGCTGACCTGTTTGAAGGCATTCAGACAGAAGACAGCGGTTCCACTGAAACTGTTTCAGAGGCTCCTGGGGCACATGGCATCCTCAGCAGTGGCCACTCCGCTTGGGTTGATGCATATGAGACCGCTTCAGCACTGGCTCCAGACTCGAGTCCCGAGATGGGCATGGTGCCACGGGACACATCACGTGGCCATCACGCCGGTCTGTCACCACCTCTTCAGCCCTTGGACTGAACTCACATTTCTACGGGCAGGTGTTCCCCTACAGCAGGTCTCCAGGCACGTCGTGGTTATGACAGACGCCTCCAAAACGGGCTGGGGTGCGGTATGCAATGGGCACGCAGCCACCGGCTCCTGGACGGGCCCGCGGCTGCATTGGCACACCAACTGCCAATGTTGTTGGCAATTCTGCTCGCCCTGTGGAGGTTTCACCATTGATCCAGGGCAAGCATGTGTTAGTTTGGACAGACAACGTGGCAATGGTGGCATACATCAACCGTCAAGGCGGTTTACGCTCCCGTTGTATGTCACAACTCGCCCGCCGTCTCCTCCTCTAGAGTCAGCAGCACCTCAAGTCGCTGAGAGCCACTCATCCCGGGCGACCTCAACACTGCAGCAGACGTATTGTCATGACAGGTTACCCTCAGGGGAGAGTGGAGACTCCACCCTCAGGTGGTCCAGCTGATTTGGAGTCGATTTGGACAGGCACAGGTAGACCTGTTCGCTTCCCAAGAATCCTCCCACTGTCTGCTCTGGTACGCCCTGACCGAGGCACCTCTTGGTATAGACGCGCTGGCACACAGCTGGCCCCCTGGACTACGCAAATATGCATTTCCCCCAGTGAACCTACTTGCACAGACCCTGTGCAAGGTCAGGGAGGATGAGGAGCAGGTCATCCTGGTAACACCCTACTGGCCCACCCAGACGTGGTTCTTGGACCTTACGCTCCTCGTGACAGCCCCCCCTGGCGAATTCCCCTGAGGAAGGACCTTCTTTCTCAGGGGCAGGGCAACATCTGGCACCCACGACCAGACCTCTGGAATCTCCATGTCTGGCCCCTGGACGGGACATGGAAGACTTAAGTGGCCTACCACCCGTGGTGGTAGACACGATCACTCAGGATAGGGCCCCCTCTACGGGGCGCCTGTATGCCTTGAAGTGGCATCTGTTCGCTAAGTGGTGTTCTTCCCGACGCGAGGACCCCCAGAGTTGTGCAGTTGGATCAGTGCTTTCCTTCCTGCAGGAGAGGTTGGAAGGGTGGATGTCCCCCTCCACCTTGAAGGTATATGTAGCCACTATAGCAGCACACCACGACACAGTGGATGGTAAGTCCTTAGGGAAGCACGACTGAGAGGCACCAGGAGGTTGAATCCCTTCAGACTGTGCCTCATTCCCTCATGGGACCTCTCTGTAGTTCTTCAGGGTCTACGGGGAGCCTCCTTTGAGCCCCTGCAGTCAGCTGAGCTTAAGGCACTCTCTTTGAAGACTGCCCTCCTGACTGCTCTCACTTCCATCAAGAGGGTAGGAGACCTGCAAGTGTTCTCTGTCATCGAAACGGGCTACTCTTATGTGATCCTGAGACCCCGACTGGGCTATGTGCCCAAGGTCCCCACGACCCCTTTTAGGGATCAGGTGGTGAACCTGCAAGCGCTGCCCCAGGAGGAGGCAGACCCAGCCCTGACGTTGCTGTGTCCGGTGTGCACTTTACGCATCTATTTGGATCGCACGCAGAGCTTTAGAGTCTCTGAGCAGCTCTTTGTCTGCTTTGGTGGGCAGCGGAAAGGAAGCACTCTCTCCAAGCAGAGGATCGCCCACTGGCTCATTGACACCATAGCAATGGCATATCACGCTCAGGATGTGCCGCCCCCAGCAGGGCTACGAGCCCATTCTACCAGGAGTGTGGCGGCCTCCTGGGCCTTGACTAGTGGCACATCTCTAACAGACATTTGCAGAGCAGCAGGCTGGGCAACACCCAACACCTTTGTGAGGTTCTACAGTCTCCGGGTGGAACCGGTTTCATCCCGTGTAGTGGCAGGCACAAGCAGGTAAGTCCGGGACAGCTGGCCAGGTGTATCACTTGTGCATATCACCTTTCACCTGCCCTGAGCTGAAGACGTGCGCTGTTGACTCCCAGTAGTGTTCACAAACTGTGTTCCCTGGATGACTTCCTCCGAGCCCTGTGGCAGATGAGTTTGCGGAGAAAATCGCTGCCGGCTCAGTACATGTGCTAACTAAGCCCTGTACTGGGGTAGGTGCTCCGCATGTGTTGGTTCCCCATAGGTAACCCCATGTGATGTGTATCTTCCGCTAATTCGTTTCCCTGTTGGTAAACTGTGTCTTCCTTGGACAGAGGCCCCACTGTGGTCTCCGTGGTGTCTTCCCTTTGGGAGTGACACCCCCCGATGTAGACCTGGTGGCCCCAGTCGGTTAACAAATTTCACTCATTTTTTGGGTAGAGAAAAAAAGAGAGGATAAGAAGCCATGACTGGGCTAGCCTGTCTCTATCTTTTGGGCAGTCGACTTGTCCCCGAAGTGCCGTTCGACACTCATAACAGCATTGGGGGAGGTTACGTGTCGGCCTGGTGCGCTGGCTATGAGGCACACAGTGGTCTTCCCGTCACACACCGCCAGTTCATGTAACACAGTTCAGCCAGTTGTGGCGTTTCATATAGGGACCCCTAGTGTCACTACATCGACACAACGTCGAGTGAGTGACAGATAGGGAACGTCCTGGTTACTTGGTAACCTCCGTTCCCTGATGGAGGGAATGAGACTTTGTGTCCCTCCTGCCACAACACTGGACTACCCACTGAAATGGCCGGGTCCTTGTCTCGGCTCCTCAGCACAAAACCTGAATGAGTGGTTGCATACCAGCTCCTTTTATACCCGTATGTTCGGGGGAGTGGTATGCAAATACCACTCGCCAATTTTCATTGGCCTTTTTTCAAAGACCAGAGGTGTTTCGGGCTCCCAAGAGTGACCCCAAGTGTCACTGCATCGACACAACGTCTCATTCCCTCTATCAGGGAACGGAGGTTACGCAAGTAACCAGGATGTTTTTTTCCTGCTAAAGTGTTTCTTTGGTAATATTTCTTCTGTTCGCACTGAAATTCTTGACTTAGGATAACTTGGCTAACCAAAGAGTGCTGATGATTGGTTAAAACTAATAACATGTGTGGCTCAGATGTGACTCTGTGTTCATATATATTTTCCTCTACAAACCAATTTTCAATTTCAAAACAATGCCACACAAAGTATAAACACAGGCTGTTCATCTAGGGTGCTTTAGTTTGTTTTGTAAGTTTGGCTTCTTCCCTTGTATATAATCAGGCATTGTATTTATGAAGTTAACATTGTCTCATTAAACAATGGACAACAGATAAGAGGGTCATTATTTACATTAAAGGCTTTTAGTTTCAAAATGCATGACGGGAGATCGACTGGCCCAAGCTGATGTCACAATATGCTAGCCACAACTGAATACAGATGTGACAAAAAGGTTTTTTCCCCTTCTGTTAAAAAAGCTGCACAGAACAAGGAAACTTAAATGAGGTAGGCTGTGAACTGCCCAATGCCATGTTCTAACACATATACACAGTAACTTGGAGCTTGTTATCCAGTAGTGCATTTTCCCTCAGAACAACACCCAACATCTCCTGCAACCTGATCACAACAAGTCAAGTCATCTTGCAGAGACACAGGCTCACCATGAAAAATAAGATAATTGGACAGTTGCAATGGGGAGGACAAAAGAAACTTGTGAGACCAGTGCCAAACAATTCATCTGTGGCCAGACTTTCAAATATGTCTGCATCAGGAGCACACACTCTGGAATATCTTCTGGGACACTGAAGATATAGAATCGCTGGATTAGTTTTAAAGCTAGTTAGAACATAAAATAATTAATAAGAAAAAATATTGCACAATAAAATAGATTTGTCAAGCCTCACTAGCATAAAATGTTTAATCATTGTCTCATTATGCATGCTAAAGGTAGCTAGGCCTATTTGTTGATTTCTTTGTTAATTGTTGGAAGGGTGTGTTTATGTACAGCAAATCCTCTGTGTCTACAACTAGCCAGGGAACCTAATTAAATGTCAGTAATCACTTTTTAGCACATGTAGTCAAAATCAGTCATTAACAACATAATATGCAGAATACTGCTTGGCTTTTAGGGAATTATTTGATGGCTTATACATTGGACCTGACACTGACTCCTTAGTTAAAAGTTTTGTTTTAAAGTGTATAATTTCAGTCACATTTATTGTATTTTCTTTCTGACTGAGACAAATTCAAATTGCAAAATTATTAGTCTTTGATCGCTTAGTGCGATATGCTTACCTACAGCCGAATAATTGGCTTTTGCGATGAATCCTGGTCTCCGAGGATGTTCTGGCACTGTCAGAAATGTTGTACTGTAGTCGACAGCCATACAACATAACACACAGTCAATGCTGTCAATCGGGAACACTGCAACCAAAGTCTTGGCTACGATGTGTATTGTACAGTGAAACATAAGTCACACAGGGTGCCATGGCTTTTACCCAAGATTTCACTGGGATCATATCGTACTGTCTGGCAAGCAACAATTTTAAAGGACTGTAAAATTAGTCTTTATTTGGCACATATTTCTAAGAATTTTTTTTTTTTTTTTAACCCTTAAACGCATAACGCATTCCACCCCCTGTACCTCAGGGTGTCCTCAATACAGTACTATTGAAATACTAATCAAAAGAAGTGTAACTGGTCCTGCTCGACCCGCTCGGAGTGGGATTCAAATCGGCGTCTCCGACATGGGAGATGGGTGGGCTAACAAGGAGGCTAAAGGCTACAGCCTTTAGTGTCAGTCGCTAGTGCGCATCTTAAGGCCAGGGAAGTGAGGTTTACACACACTGCACTGCATGTACCTGCTGGCTACTGTTACACTCACCCCCCTAAACCTCACTCCCATCCAGGTCACGGCACCACTGTAACCAGTCCTGCTTGACCTGCTCCAAATGGGATTTGAACTGGTGTCTCTGGAATGGGAGACAGGCAAGCTAACGAGGAGGCTAAAAGCTACTGCCTCTAATGTCAGTCGCTAGTGCACCTCTTGAGGCCAGGGGAGTGAGATTTATACACACTGCACATCACGTACCAGCTGACTACTGTTACAGAAGCATTACATGAGGAATTGATTTTTTTCTATAGAAAAAACAAAAAACAAAAAAACATGCATTTTGACTACATGTATGCAAAAATATACTGTAATTTAGGTATAATAATTGCTGTTCAAATAATGATGAACCTAATTAATTCATTTTTACATCATACTATAGTGATGTATTCAGTCCCAAACTTTTTGCCAATGAGAAATGTTATACTCTTTGAAAGAATACACTCTTTGTTCTTAGTATATGCAGATTATAGAAATCAAGAAGAAAGAATTTACACTTTGCAATGACCTCCATTTAGACAATGGTTTAGCTTTTAAGCTGGTAGCTAATCAAAAAAGAAACAAATAAACAAACAATCAATCAAACGCATAAACTTTCAATGGCATGGTTAATGTGTTTTTGTCGTGCACCTGTCAAATAGGAGAGTAATGGCACATCTTCTTCATTTTTGTTTTTCATTTGAAGGACAGTCAAGCACAGAGATGAATGGTGCACACTTTCTCTCATACTCATCACCCATCCACCTCTTAAATAGCGTAGCCTCTCTTCTCACCCCTGCTGCAAATGGACGAAAAATTCAAAGCACAAGTGCCAGTTTTGTTTGGTATCACGAACACTTAACCCATGGCTACTTACATTGTGTTGCTGAATTATTGTGTTATTTAGATACAAAACAAGCACATATTTTAGATTTCTTTTACTTTTTTTTATTTTTTTTTATTTTAGACCTACAGTTTTGTAAGGTTTTTAGATATAATTTACATAATATTAGGTATGAGATCATAACAGGTGTTTTTTTTTTTTTTTTTTTTTTTGCATCAGCCTTCCTGTAGCATCTCAGGTGACAAAAGGCTGTGAGTTATTTTGACAGTCCATAGGCATTTGTCAGTAAAATAGAACAAACTGTCTCCACTCTGCTTTCTGCCTTGATATAGAAAGTGACTGAAAAACCACATCTTTTGTAAATCTCTGTGTTCCAGTACATATTAAGTGCTTTATTTGCCTCCATTTTTAGAATCCTGGTAAAATGTTTATCGTTTATTGTGGTCTCAAAGCAAGCAAAAGACATCCTGCTCGTCGATCCATGCCTCTTACCAACCGCTGTGCTGCTCAAAAGCAAAACAGGTCCATCTCCTGGTGAGGTATTCAAGCCTGAGATTAGCTTATATCTCTAACCCATGCCTCTTGCATGTGTATGAGAAAAGGTTGCTTCACTGGGTATGGTGTTGAAATATGTAGAAGAAAAAATCTAAATATACCCACTGCAGTTGAGTGATACTCACACATTCTTCAAAAAATTACAAACACAGCCAAAATGAGGATATGACATCAAAGGACTACTTCTGGTATGGCTCACTTCCTGTGACCACCATGTGAACTGACAGATGAGGACCTTTCATCTGACACTACCTAATTATATTCACCTTCACGTTTCTGTTTGACAACAATGCACCCTCTCTAATTTGTCCTCTGTTCTTAGAATATTAATCTAATGCAAGCTGAACATAAAAATCAGGACAGAAATCATCTTGTGCATATAAACTAAATAAAGAAATGAGGCTAATTGGCATCAGTTTTCATTTGTAAAGATGTTAATTTTGGGTAGCATTACATGGCATTTCGCCTTGTTTTTCACCCCAAATTGGCAGGATGTCACTGTGTGAGTAATTAGCACACAACACCCCAAACCCCCACCCCCCTCCCCATAAACTCATCTTTACCCTGCAATTACATTATATATATATTTTTATTTTTTTAATTTGTTTTATTTATTTATTTATTTTTTATTTTTTTTTATTATTATTATTATTTTTGTTTTACATAGTAGTTAACTAATCAGGAAGCATGGAGCAAATGTTCTGTTAAATTTCTTTGCTTCTAGTTTTCTTTCTTTTTTCCTCAGGAAAAACTATTCAATATTGCCATTATGGATATTGTCCCATAAAGCCCCCTCTCTGCATTGGGGGTTGAACCACTGTGTAGCTCAGTTATTCTGATCAATTTGTTTAATTTACTCTACACTTCGATCCCCACCAGCAGTCATTTCAGCTGGTGTACGGCTCATCCAGGAAAGATAATTATTATCGGATTGTTACAAGAGTGAGATTTAAACTCAGCTTGAAACCCCTGGCATCTTGTCAAATGGCAGAATGGAAGATGAGTGTAATGCTGTCTGTTTGGTTCTGCATTGATAGACTTAACTACAAATGCTGTGAGAACTTCAAAAAGCTGTTCATAGATCAAGCATCATCTCTATGGATTAAACGTTTTAAACAAATACAAATTTCTTGAAATTTGCCCACACTTAAATATTCTTTGCCTCTTTTCATTTGTTGTTTTCAGTTGGGTGCTTTTATACATTTTCAGGGCAGCATTTCCCAAAAGCATCATAAGCCTAAGAAGAAACCATTGGCACCAATGGTCTCTACGATGAGTTTAAGCTTGGGATGCTTTTGGGAAATGCAGCCCAGGATTGTTGCAGCATATGACTGATGATCAGAGAAAATCTGTAGCATTTCATATTTCATCAGAGCTTCTCTTAAACCATGGAGCAACACAGTGAGATCTTGTTAGATCTCAGGATCATTGTATTGGAAGTCAGGTTGAAAAATCCTTCACAAACCATTTCAAGTACCCTCATCTGAACAAAAAAGTTTGTCTTAATTTATTGTGGTGGTGGCTGTCCTGTTGTGTTAAGTGTTTACTCAGAATGTTTGTTATTTTAAATATATTTTTTGTTATTTTTTAAGCATGAAGACAGGGCTTGTTGGTGGGGCTGATAGTGGTGGGAGGCAGAGAGAAGTTGACATCTGTTTCATTCAGATTGTGGGGCTCTCAGGAGTGTACTTTTAAAAAACTCATTCATAGACAATAAAGCTCAAGCGCATTTTAATGGCTAATTAATGCCCATAAACAAACAGACACAAACAGTGGAACAGTGAGGACTCCCTCTCTCAGGGCACTCTGGGTATTTTAATGTTATTTATTTCATTTTGCCTGCATGTGTTTGCTTGTTTTCCTTGGAAATCTATCTATCTATCTATCTATCTATCTATCTATCTATCTATCAAAGAAGACATTGATCAAACACATAACAATGTACTATATGACATCATCTCTGTCAGATGGAAACATGACTCAGCTCATCTGCACATCTGATTGATTGAGTCATGAATAAAAGAAGGAAAGAAGGAGGTAGTTAAATATATTGTATATGTTTGCAATAACATGTCTTACCAATGGAACTTCCTTTAATTTCCTCAAAAGGGGCGAGGAACACATTATACTTCATGACAGATGTGTGCTTCTGTACGACTGCTTTTTTTTTTTTTTTTTTTTTTTTTTTTACCTATCTTTGTGCTGGTATGTATTTCCTGCAAAAGACAACCAGTAATCATTTCCCATGTGTTATTTATTTGCAATTGAATTCCATTCTACTTTTTCTCAGAAAGGTTTGTGATTTTTACAAGTATGATCAGTCACACAAATAACATTTGTGCTTTCCCAATGGTTTTAGTACCATCTACATGATGTGCAGCTTTGTTTTTGAGTACCAATTTTTATCTGTTATCCCTAATTATACCTCATTATACAAAAGTCAGATTACAGAATTCGATAGTTAGTGATGGTGAACTGCATGCACAAAGCACACTAAGACAAGAGCAAACATGACATCAGAGGCCAAAACTGCTCTGATCTTTCTGTTCAACATAATCATCCTTTGGTCTCTGTATACCTTCCACCCCCACAATGTTACATTTCAACATTAGACAGAATGATGTAGACAGATTATGTTTCCCCAACGAGTAAAGATAAAATTTAATTGGTCATACCTGATGCTGAACATGATGAAATTCAATCTAAGATTATTTGTGTGCAATAATGAATGACTTATGTATTTTTATTTTTAGGATCCCAGAGGAGTCAAATCCTGCATTTTCTTCCCTGTCTAAGCACACTATTTTTCCAGATGTCCAAATACAAATACAAAAGCACATGCACTGCAGGCAGTACACATTATATGTAGAGTTTTCTGAATGTGGCAAATGGTTGCCAGCTGTAACGATGCTGGCAATGACAGGCAGACGATGATGATGAAGTGTAGAACAAAAAGTGTAGTTTAATACAAATATGAAATACAAAAACAGTAAATCCAAAAGTGAACAAATCATAAACATGGACTTGACTTGACTACCAAATAATGTTACAACACACAATACCTGACAAAGGACCAAGGCAAACATGAGGGTATAAATACATGGACAAGTGTAACAAGACAACCAATTAACAGACAGAACTATAAACAAGATAACAAGACAATAAACCAATGAAAACAAGACACATGAACATGGAGGGAAACAGGATGATCACATGACTTGACATGGAAACAGGGAATCACATGACATGGCAGGGAAACAGGAAATAACATGATATGGAATACATGACTATAAAACAGGAACTAAACTTCCAAAATAAAAGACATTAACACAAAACATGAACAAAAACACATAACACCAGCATCTTTCCGCAAAAACATTATAATTAGTGCCACTTTGGAATGAGGGATAAATAAAAAAACAAACAGATGGAAAGCAAGATGAAGATGCACAGAACTGACACTTTGCTACCCTCCTCGTTAAGTGGATCCAACATAGTTCCCTATCTGTCACTCACTCGAAGTTGTGTCAATGTAATGACACTAGGGGTCACTCTTGGGAGCCCAAAACACCTCTGGTCTTTGATAAAAGGCCAATGAAAATTGGCGAGTGGTATTTGCATGCCACTCCCCCGGAAAAACGGGTGTAAAAGGAGCTGGTATGCAACCACTCACTCCGAACGGTCATGCTCACTGAGCTGAATTCTCACGACTGTTCATTCACCTCTGCTGGATCTGACAGCGCATTTCAGTGGCTTCTCCCTCCTCTGCACTGGTGCACTGCAGAGAACGCCCCTGGGCGCTTCGGCAGAAAAATAGAGTATATTTTCCTGAAAGAGTATATTTCTCTAAAAGAGCGGCACACACGGAACGTCTTTTTAAAGATGCGTATTTTTAAAGATGTCTTTCCGATTGTATGTTATTCCTGGTTGCGGTCATTACCTCTCAACTTCAGATGGTCACGATCGCTGTCTTTCGTGTGTGGGCATGACCCACACGGTGGTAGCATTCGTGGATGGTTCATGTTCTCACTGCGAGAACATGACCATGGCAACGTTGCGGTCGTGGCTTGCTTTCATAAGAAAGCAAGCCACCCCAGCGGCTCCCCACCTCGGTCCTTTTACCTATGGGTTTGAGGCCAGCGCAGCTAGCACTGGGGGCGATTTGGGGACCCCAAAGGGATCGCCTCCACCGGGTATCCCCTCGCAGACCTCCCATTCCCCAGCACGCTTTTCTACGGGCAGGTGTTCCCCTAGAGCAGGTCTCCAGGCATGTCGTGGTCATGACAGATGCCTCCAAAATGGGCTGGGGCGCTGTTTGCAATGGGCATGCAGCCACTGGCTTATAGACGGGCCCGCGGCTGCGTTGGCACATCAACTGCCTCGAGATGTTGGCAATTCTCCTCGCCCTGCGGAGGTTCTGGCCGTTGATCCAGGGCAAGCACGTGTTAGTTCGGACAGACAACACGGCAAAGGTAGCATATATCAACCGCCAAGGCGGTCTGCGCTCTCGATGTCACAACTCGCCCGCCATCTCCTCCTCTGGAGTCAGCAGCACTTCAAGTTGCTGCGAGCCACTCACATCCCAGGTGACCTCAACACTACAGTGGATGCGCTGTCACGGCAGGTTACCCTCAAGGGAGAGTGGAGACTCCACCCTCAGGAGGTCCAGCTGATTTGGAGTCGATTCAGACAGGCACAGGTAGACCTGTTTGCCTCCCAAGAATCATCCCACTGCCCGCTCTGGTACGCCCTGACCGAGGCACCCCTCGGCATAGATGCACTGGCACACAGCTGGCCTCCTTGCCTACGCAAATATGCGTTCCCCCATTGAGCCTACTTGCACAGACTCTGTGCAAGGTCAGGGAGGACGAGGAGAAGGTTGTCCTGGTAGCACCCTACTGGCCCACCCAGACGTGGTTCTTGGACCTCACGCTCCTCGTGACAGCCCCCACCTGGCGAATTCCCCTGAGGAAGGACCTTCTTTCTCAGGGCCGGGTACCATCTGGCACCCGCGACCAGACCTTTGGAATCTCCATGTCTGGCCCCAGGATGGGACGCGGAAGACCTAAGCGGTCTACCACCCACGGTGGTAGACACGATCACTCAGTCTAGGGCCCCCTCTACGAGGCGCCTGTATGCCTTTAAGTGCCGTCTGTTCACTAAGTGGTGTTCTTCCCGACGGGAAGACCCCCAGAGATGCGCAGTCGGATCGGTGCTTTCCTTCCTGCAGGAGAGGTTGGAAGGGCGGCACACCATGACAAAGTGGACAGTAAGTCCTTTTATACCTGTAAGTCCTTTTATACCTGTATGTCTGGGGGAGTGGCATGCAAATACCACTCACCAATTTTCATTAGCCTTTTATCAAAGACCAGAG